>NC_135540.1:13951582-14256473 GCF_045843805.1 Urocitellus parryii | reverse complement strand
CATTGACTCATTTTATCCAACCATACCCCACCAGTCTACAGTTACCCCCTCACCAGTTCATGCAAACTAGAAGGGACTGATTCGATTACAGCTCTCACCTCTAATCATTGCATCTCTGAATATTCCTGCATTAACAGGAACTTTGGAGGGACACCTGATATCCAAATCATAACACTTATGTAATCCCCATGTTATACAGAGCACTAACAGATATTATCACTAAAAAGATTAAGAAAACATTAAAAAGTTCCAACCAACTCAGTGACTTGAAACAACACAAATTTTTATCCTGGTGTTTTGGAGGTCAGAAGTCCAAACGTAAGTCTCACTGGGCTAAAACCCAGGTGTCCATGGAGCTGAATTCTTCAGGGGAGAATTCATTTTCTCACCCTTTCCAACTGACACAGACTGCCTGACTCCTGGGCTCATGACTTCTTTCTTTATCTTCAAAGCCAACACTGTAAGTTCTGTATATTTCTTTGAGTATGACAGTCTTGTCTTTTTTTTTTTTTTTTGTGTGGTTCAACTGGTCGCACTGGACAATCCAGAGTAATCCCCCATTCCAACAGATTTCATTTAATTGTATCTGCAGGATCTTTTTGTCATATAAGGTAACATATTCACAGGTTTGGGGGTCTAGGATATGAATAACTCAGGATGGAGGGCATCATTCTGTCTACTCCAGTGTGTGTTCTGTGAGATTAAGAAAAAGGGGCCACCATTATTTTCCCCAAATCCTCTCCTGAGGTCTTCTATGTTTTTCTCATTATAACTAATACTGATGCAAGCCTCAAGTTTTGAGAGAAGAATTTCGAATATTAGAATTCTCCCATGTCTGAAGCATGCCTGAAGCCATGTGTGCTATTTTACAATATGTTATACCCCCAAAATATTTTAAACAAGGGTAAGAAAAATGAGTTGCTAGATATCATTGGTGTGTATGTGTTTACAAATCTTTGACTCTTTCCTAGTTTAGGTGCTTTACACTAAAAAGATACATTTAAATGAAGAAAGCAGAATGGTTAAACTTTGCAAGTCACCAAATTATGACAAAAAAGTCATTATTTCTTGTGCATGTGGGTTATAGATGAATGACATTGGAAAAGCCATGCCTCCCGTGTCTGGTTGGAATTAAAGCTCTTCTGAAGGAGGATGTGGAAGCTATTCAGGCTGCACATTCTTTAATTTCTTTTATTAAGGCCTGCACAAAGTCAATGTAGCTAGAAGGCAATATACAGGCTTTCAGAAACTACAAAGTGTAACAGCTGGTCCCAATTACCCTCACTACAGTGTGACCATATGCATAAATGTTCAGCTTTGTGTTTAAGTTCATGAATTAAAAAAAAAAAGAAAAAATGAATTCCTTATAAAAATTTGAGAAATGCTGTGATCTGTGCACACATTTGTTTCTGCTAAATTTTAACCTTCTATCTATGGTCAAGTGTGTCTGTAAAGCACTTCAAATAAGGCAGCATGTCTAAGCTGGCAGAACAGAAATCTTTTTAGCTTTAAATATACAATACAATAGCTTTAAAAAGTTCATTTCCTGGAACAAAACATTTGTCAAGAAACACAGAATTTTAACAGAATTATTTAACCAGGAAATCAAGCAAGCTGGCATTAATCATAGAGGCATGTAGGTAACTTTCATATCAGCTGAATAAGACTAATGAGATTTGGCACTTGTGACTCCAATGACCTTTATCAGAATCATAGGTTGCCTTTAAATACATCATATTGAACTAGAGATAACAAATATACATGTTGAATTGACCTTTTTAATAGCAATATGGGATTGAAAATCATACTTTTTCATATTCTTTACTTGAATCTAAAGGTTTTTTAACACTTCAATTATCTCAGTTGATTTGAATTCTAAACATTTTTGTTTGAACCAGTATGCTCAGGGTCGCTTTAAATTATCTTTAGTAATGAGTGACATGTACTACTGAGGACGCATTCACTAACATTGAAATTTACTGCTTAACCATATTTCAATAAAATATGCCTTTTATTTTTAAGTTGGGAATTTAGCAACTTCTTCAATTTAGGAACATGTATCAACTCATTAATTTAGTGACAAAATGATAATAAAACCCACCTTCTTATTAGCTAAATGGTATCATAGATGATAACGGATAATTATAAGCTCAATTAAACACATATGTGTTCTGTATTTAAGAGACAAACCAATGTGAATGAGAACAGACAGCATGTTTACATGGGTTAAAAGTTACATAATTCCCCTGACTTGTAAGTATTTACTATTTTAGGAATATATTTTTTTCTGAGAAAAAATTATTTAAGTAGGTAGTCAGGAGCATAAAATGTTGCTGCAATTACATATTATAGAAATTGTGGTAAGTGGCTATTATTTAAAATGTCCCTAATGTTAATTATGATTTATTAATTTTCAGAGTCTGGAAAGGGAGAAATGTAATAATCAGACCTTCTCTCTAGACATGTTTTAGTTACTATTAATTTGGAGACCAGGAAGTAAAAATAAATTACTGGAAGGCAAATGCATTCCCATTTGTGTGGTTTGGCTTTTGTTTTTCCATTTGCAATTTCAGTCAGCATAACAGAACATATTAATATACTTACTTTTTGTAAGAAACTTTGTTAAACTGGATGAATGAATATTTTTAAAGTCCCACTATCTAAACTGTATTAAAGTATTTCACTGACTTCACTAGTGACAGAACAGAGAGTTAGTTGTCTAAATGGCATTAACCTTTTCTAGGAACTGTGTTTAACAATGTTCCAACCATCTAGTTGCACTGAGTCCTGGCAGAACATAGTGGTTCTGGTTGAATGTGCTTCTCCAGCTTCTTTAATATCTAAGGTTCAGACACAATACCACTCCCACAGTTGGAAATGCTTTCTGCTCATTTCTCTTATATCATCTTTCTGTGTAGTTTTCTTAACTAAAGAGTTATCTTGCTTAACATAATTTTCACATTGTAGATTAAAAATCATTTAACTTCTTTAAACTTCTAGGTGTTCCAAACCTAAATAATAACTAGGGTTCCTCCTGCTATATGATTCTCTGAACTATAAAACTCAGTGCAACTCGGAAAGTTAAAAAGGCCCTTCAATCACCAGCTGAATCTTTCATCATGCAGCAGAAGTGTGAACATTAATGATCTATTTAAAATTCACTGTCAGAAATATTTCAGGTAGAAGAAAATCACCTAATATTTCATATTGGTATATTTCAGTTATGGATGATGATTCAACTTCAAGTGATGTGTCAAGCACAATATTTAATATTCTTCTGGGAAGATTATTTCAAATTATAAATCAACATCCAAATAAACAACAGTGCTTCTCTTGAAAATCATAAATAGCTGTCAAATATCAATGAATGATTTTTTATACAAAAGTCAAGTATTGATGCATGAGTGACTTGCATATTTGTTATTGCTACTTCCAAATCTATTCATGTTTGAAAGTCTCTTGATGTGATCAATAAGCATCTTAACAGGGCAGTCAAGGTCCTCAGCAAAGATTTTTTTTCACTACTACTGCTATTCTTTTATATTTCTTGTTATAAAGTTTTCTGTTTTCCATTTGCTATATATTTAAAATGAAGATTTAAGCTCTTTAGAGCCTTAAGGAAAAGTAAAATAAATCCAATCTTTCATAATAGCTATAGTTAGCAGTCTAAGGTACATGAAAGTAAGAACCGGCTTGTATTCTGTGTCTTCCCCTGAACATTAGGCAAGGCCCCATTCATGGTGGTAAGGGCAGAATATTCTGCAACTTCAACCCTTCAGCACTTCTGTGCCTTCACTGCATCTCAATGCAAAGCACAGAACATTTTTGCTTACATTCTGGATGAAAAACAAAACAAAACAAAAAGACTATCTTTGGTAAGAGAAGATCTCTGCATTAAAAATACTGAATTGTGCAATCTATGTGGTCTTGATGTTCATCACGATATTTTTGTGGCACTCTGCCACTTTTTAATCTGATAAAATCAAAATGGATATACTGCACATGTTATGAACTTATAGACACGCAAACTACTATGGCCTTAAATAATAATGCAACATGATGAGATCTGATTAAAGGGGAAACTGATCACACTATTGGCAGCATATGAAAAGTCAATATTTTTGTCAAAGTCAAAAGAACATCCACATTGAAAGTACCTTTACCCATTTGATACTTGAATTGTCTTTGTTCTATGTACAAAAATAAAAATGATCACCAATTCCTTTGCAAATATGCCTTAGAAAACATTAGAATATACCTAATTACACAATGTTCACAGCATTCATAGAAGAGAAATATAGAATACATTAACATTTCATATAATTCTTGTGGAGACAGAATTTTTGTGTGTAAATGTGTGTGTATAAGGTGGGGAGATAGCAAGAACACACGTGATGTAGAAATGAACCGTACAGAATAGCACAAAGTACAAATTTAGAATGTGTATGCACATTCTACCACTCCTTTTCAATTAGTGGAGATCAAATCCACTTTTGTTAAAATTTTAGTTTGGCTCATGTCACTACAAATGGTTTTACCTGCACACTAGTGTACTGGGCCATTATTCAGGTCCATAAATTCTGCAATCAAGATTGATTGGGTTGAGACGAAAGTTAGCATCCAGGCTTCATGCTAAGATTCTTCGACTTGATAGTCTATGATCCTATTTAGAAAGCAGCAAGAGGAACAGTTTTGTGCACAAGGCCCTGGGTTCAATCCCCAGCACCACAAAACTAAAAAAAAAAAAAAAAAAAAAAAAGAAAAGAAAGAAAGGAAGAAAACACACAATTCTCTGCAGGCTATTTGATGGAAGAAAGAGGCTTTGGGAGTGCTATCTGAAAGAATTATGTGTATGGAGAGACCATGTTGAGTTCAACATGGAGTAGAACATCTTAGTAGACTTGTAGAGCAATATTTTGTATTAATACACAATATTGTATTTTGATCTTAGTATTATGAAGCTTCAAGAACAGTTTATTTTTGCAACTTTGATCTCTAAGTATATGGGAGCAGAATCAATGGCTATGTTTAAACATTTCCCTGGTGCAGAAAAGCCTCTCATTCTAGGAAATTCCTGTCTTCAGGCCAATTCTAATAGAGAGCCACACCAGGGAAACTTTTAAAGGGAATTTCTTCTAGAATAAAAAATCCATTAACAGGAATTAACTTGCTTCTGAGCCAATACCAGCATGGACTGTTTCATTTTAATACATGAAAATGTGCTTGTAGCCTACCTGGGATTTTCAGGGTTCGAGAGATCTGGTCTTAACCACTGCACTGAAGGCCTAGAGCTATCTTTTATAATGAAGTTTCTACTGAGAAAAAGAAGAAGAGGAGATGGTATAATGATGCTTCTCATTGAGTTTAAGACCCTAATTAAAGGCACTCTGACTGGATTAGATCTTAGCAAACTAGATATCAGAGTTTCCTTCCATCTACAAGCCTACGATCCAGTCACTTAAACTCAAGAGAAGTTACACAGGAGAATTCTAGCTCTGATTCTATATCAGTTAGTTGGAACACAGTGGACTTCTTTTTCATTCTAGCAAAACACTATTGAGATACTGAAATGCAAATGCAGTCTGTTCAGCATCTGTGCTTCAAAGCTCTTAAATTTTATATATAGAAAAGGAATAATTCCTTTGCCTGGATTCAGTAGCTAAATCAAAAATCTTGATTCCACAATTAAGAAATAGCTTACAACTAAATATCTGCAAGCTCCTTTGCAAACTCACTTTTGCATATTTCAATTTCTTTTCCTTTCTTTTCTTAGTTCTCTTTCTTCTGGTATCCCTGGACCTACCTCTCTCTCTCTCTCTCTCTCTCTCTCTCTCTCTCTCTCTCTCTCTCTCTCTTTTGGAGGTTTTTGTTGTTGGAAAACAATGGAAGATTGGAATTTAATATGATTATACAGATAGTACCTAAGAGAATTTTCAACAACAATGTAGTTAGAGAGCCTATTAATTTTCAAGGCTGCTTTAATGAAAGGACACAAACTTGGTGGCTTAACACAAATTTACTCACAGTTCTGGAGGTGTTCTGGAGGCTAGATGTCCAAAGTTAAGGTGTCAGCAGAGCAATTCTTCTTTGCAGGCACTGGGGAAGAAAATTAGCATTTTCCAGTTTCTTATGAACCCAAAGGTCCTTGGCTAGTAGCAATATGACTCAAATCTCTGCCTCCATTTTACATGACCATCATTTCTATGTGTGTTCTTTTCATCTGTCATTCATGTGATAAGGACATCAGTCATTGGGTTTAGAACCCACCCTAAATCCAGAATGCTGTCATTTTTTAGATTTTCAGCCTAAGTATCCAAAGAACTCATTTTCTTCAGGGTGGGGGTGTACTGAGGATTGAATTCAGGGCACTCAACACTGAGCCACATCCCCATCCCTATTTTGTATATTATTTAGAGATAGGGTCTCACTGAGTATCTTAGCATGTTGCTTTTGCCGAGGCTGACTCTGAACTCAAGATCCTCCAGCCTCAGCCTCCACAGCTGCTGGGATTACAGGCATGCACCAATGTGCCTGGCCAAAAACCTCATTTTTAATAAGGTCATTCACAGGTATTAGGGACTTGGAGGTGATGCAGGATTGGACCCAACACAGAGAATAATGGCAAATATTGTCTGAACAATACTAGAAGATAAAGTTTTTTTCTAAGGGCTGTTTAACACATTGTGATATTATTTCCCCCCAATACAATTCATATATCTTTAAAGCACAGTAGCCACATTAAAGGGAAACTGCCAAGGAATGTACTTTAGACATATTTCACTCACAAGTTTAAAGATGAATAAAAAGATGGGTAAAGCAGAGCAGGAAACAAAATCTCCAAAGCTTTGATGCTTTTCTCAAATGTTGATATAAGAAGCATGCATAATTAAATTCTTAGAAATCCCAGATATAAAATATGCTTGCATAAATTGTCAGAAATAAGCAGTATTTCTTATATATTTCCAGCCTAAAACACAGAGAAATACACACACACACACACACACACACAGAGAGAGCTAAATTTTTTTAAAAAACTATTAAAATAATTAAAAGCCAGAACATGAGAGGTTTGAATATAAGTAGACAATCAATAATAGTGAAAAAAGAATATCTTGATGATATGTGTGCTTGGCCATCTTTTTTGACCACAACACTGTACATTTATATTTGAGTGTTAAATTAACTCATATTCCTGGCATTCAGAAGAGATAGAAGGGGAAGGAGAAGAAGAAAGAGGAGGGAGAGAATGTGAAGGAAAAGACAATCAGTAGCAGTAATTAGTTATCTACCTTCTTAATACACAGAACAAATACTACTTTTTAACTAGCTTCACAGAAGAAAACATTTTTCTCTATGATGTAGTTATACAAGTAATTGATCAAAAGGAAATAATATAGAGGCACAGAGAGGTTTTGAAGTTTTAAAAGTGAATACAGTAATAATTTTCACATGACAGTTTTTCCAGTGGAAGTTTATAAAAGCAAAAACCCAACTAAGAGAAGGTGACTCTAAACAGAATCAAGGTAATTTTGTCAGGCTTAATCCAATTCAATTTAACTTTCTAGAAGGGAATGTGTGCTTTGTATTTTTCCAACTCATTAAAAAATAGCTCTTTTATCTTTCTCACCTTTGAAGAGAGTTATCTTGAGACAGTCCTACTCGTTGATGAAGGTAATAGGTGTATTAGTTTGCCACAAAGCTAAAGGCTGAACACAACACAAATGTATTATTCTCAGTGCCTGTAGGTTATGGTTTCTGTGGGTTTAGGTATCTCAGCTGTAGAGGTCAGATGGGCTGAAATAATCTGTTTGCTTAGGAGTCAGCAGGGCTGGGGTTCCTTCTGGAGGCTAGGATTTGTTTCCTGGCTTGTAGACGTGGGCCATTGTGAAATTCAATTCCATGCAGTTGTTGGGACTACCTGGCTTGTTCTCAGCTTCCAGAGCTGCTTGCATTCTGAGGCTCCTAGCTTCCAAAGGCAGCAATGATGCCTGATTCATTCTCATACTTCTCTCCTGTCTCATCTTTGACTCTTCTACTCCTCTCCTCCTCCTCCTCCTCCTCCTCTCCTCCCCCTCCTCTTCTTCTTCTTTTTCTTTTTTTTACCTTCAGGGATAAGGAATTATTAAAAAATATATTTGGATTTTGGATTGGAGGAGAAAATGGAAGATATGTAGCATACAATATCATCTCCCTCAATTGATAATTGTAATAGATTAGTAAATTCAACAATTTATGTAATCCAATTTCACTTAGAAAGGTACATTCGATTACATTGGGCCCAACTGACAGCTCAGGATAATCTCTCTAATTTAAAATCAGCTGATAGCAATTGTAATTCTATATGCAAAATACCCTTTGCCAAGGAGGACAGCATACTCATAAGTACAGTTGGTCTTCCATATCCCTAGATTCTGCATTCCCAGATCTAAGTGACTACAGATCAAAATTATTTTTCTAAAAACATTTGTACTGAACATTTGTATGGACATTTTTCTTGTCTCTATCCTCAAAATGATACAATATAATAACCATAACAGCATAGAATTTACAATGTATTAGATGTTATAAGTCATCTAGAGATGCTTTAGGGTGTATAGGAGGATGTGGGGAGATAATATGCAAGTTTTTCACCACATTATGTGAGGTACTTGGATGTCTACAGCAGGTTCTGGAACCAATTGGTAGCAAATAACAAGGGACAAGTGTCCGATAACAAGAAATGAAGATCGTGGGGACTAATGTCCTTGCTATCACATTACTCTTTGATCATTAGATAATGATTAACATGGGAACTGGGGGTTTTGTTCAGTGGTAGAGTGCTTGCCTGCCATCATTGGGTTTAATTCCCAGCACTGAAAAAACACCATAGATATAGATATAGATATAGATATAGATATAGATATAGATATAGATATAGATATAGATATTTTTAAGAATAGTCAGCTTGGGATAAGATGGCTTTCCTTACTCTTGCCAAATTAAAATAGTCACATCTATAAGTAAACTAATAATATGCCTTATATAATATACAGATCAATTGAACTTTGGGAAATAGTTTTAGAGTAATCAGTACCAGGCCGATCTTTTTGAGTGATCTATGTTTTTATGTTGGCTTCTTATTAAGGTGTTATATTATCTTTGTTTCATATGTTTTTGCAATTTTTTTGTTTGTTTGTTTTGTTTTTTGCACCAGGGATTGAACCCAGGGTTGCTTTGCCACTAAGCCACATCCCTGGTCCTTTTTTACTTTTTAAATTTGAGGCAGGGGCTCGCTAAGTTGCATACAGCCTTGTTACATTGCCCAGGCTGACCTCAAACTGGCCTCCTGCCTCACCTTCCAAGACATGGGGATCACAGGCATGTGCCCCCAAGCCTGGCTCTTTGCAAGGTTTTAATGACCACACAAATCACTCTGATAACATGGTATCCTGTTCTTATTCAGTTCCTTATTTTTGTACATTATACATTGTTAGTTGTTTCTTATTATAAAAAATATAAACTATATTGCTCTCATTCTCAGGGATTTAATTTTTCCTTTGTCAATATTTGGTGTATTTTATATATGATACCTTTGAAGATATGAGATTATTGCTCCAAGTGAAACGAAAGATACTTTTTGGTTGTTTTCCAGGAAGAAATCAATCAACACTATCACCAGTGATGTAGGGTAATATTAGTTTCACTGTATCTTAGCCCATATACTGTTATCATTTTTTATGTTTTATCTAATTTGACAAATGTCTCTATAATTTAAATATGGTAAAATTGAGCTTAGGTTAATTCTTGCTCTTTAACATTATTTTTTATGGTTTTTTAAAATCAACTTTCTGGGAATAGAGACAAGAGTAAATAGTTTCCTTGGAAATTTTATATAAATATCTTTCTTAGGCTAAAAATAGTTATGCATCCCAAAGGAAATTGGTCAATTTATAATTAGAAATGACTAAATGTTAGTCACAGTCTGAGTTTTTAAAGAACTAGTCTTAATATAAAAAAGATGTGCTTGATTTCCCCCCTTAACCTACACAATTGTATTTGAAGTAATGACATAATGTTCCTAAAAAATGTTTGGCTATTATGATGGAGTTACATAAAACTGTGCTGTTTAGTATTTTATTTTAAACTTAGTTATAGTAAAATGAGTACCTCAGAATATTTCCCTTTGCTTATTTGAAACTAATAAGCCTCACCTCTTTTTTATTTGTATATTTTTCTTCCCAAATCACACACAAACCTAGATTTATTTTTGAAATTAGTAGACTAAAATAAAATATTGCCTTCATCCATTATTAATTCATTTATTGGTACATCATGTATTTATTCTGATCCTAAATTATCAGCCCAAGTTGATTTATTCACAGCTATAAGAATAGTCAATAAATATTTCTCAAGTGTACTTAAATTCTTACTTTCAGTAAACACATAACATCTATAAAGCAAGCATGGATAGATGTCCTGTACTTTTGTTTCTTTTTCTTTAATTAACTTTTAATTTTAGAGTAGGTTTAGATTCAGGAAATTTTTTAATATAACAGAGAGTTCTCATGTACTCAACAGTTTCCCTCATTGTTAAAATAACTTATACTAATAAGGAACCCTTCTAACAATAAGCCAATGGTGATATATTATTAAGTAAAGTTGGTATTTTATTTAAGTTCACTGATTTTCACCTCGTGTCCTTTTTCTGTTCCAAGATCCAGTCTAGAAATTTTGCCACCTTATTTTAGCCTCCCTGTCTTCTCTTGATGGAGAGAGTTTCTTAGACTTTTCTTGTTTGGGGTAAGCTTGACCGTTTTAAGGAGTAGCAATCAAGTATTTTTTAGAATGTCCATGGGTTGACATTTGTCCGATGCTTTTCTCAATATTGGACTGGGGCGATGGGTTTGGAGGAGGAAGACCACAGTGGAAAAGTGCCATTTTTATCACAATATTATCAAGGGCATACACTAAAATATAATTCATGTCGATTTCCGTCTCTAGTGACCATCTGATCAAGGGTTCGTCAGGCTTGACCCTGTAACGGTTCTCTTTTCCTCCCTTCCCTGTACTGTACAAGGTGGAAGTGAGACTCTGCTCCTCCTCTGTGACAGTGGGAGAGCTTCACTATTTGGTAGATTGGTCTCTTCCATTTATTTATTCAATTATTTATCTATATTAGCATAGTTATTCATTTTATTCTTGGTGTTAGAATTCAATATTGACAATTTGTGCCTGAAATTGTTCTTTTGGCCACTGAGAACGCCTTCAGTTGGCACCTGTGTACCTTCAATATGTCCCATGGTTGTGGGCCTTTGTTATTGGACAACTTCCTTACTTTGGACGTCATGAGATATTCTAGTTCATTTCACATATTCTCTAGCGTAGCTTTAAATTTGGCCATTTCTTCAAGCAGCCCTGGTTCCTTCTACTGGAAAATGGTATTAGAAACCAAGATCTGGCTTGTGAGGTGACTTGGGTTATATTAGATATCTAAGTCTGTCCTTTACATGGGAACTCTTGGAACTGTAATCCCAGGTGTCCAAAAGGATCATGGATGGCTGGTTGCAGGCTGGAGAAAACATAAGGTGCCATTCCAAAGGAGCGAGTTGGTGGTTTTATGATTTCCTGACACTGTGTCCCATGGATATACATTGGTACATCTTGTATATCATGTACCAACATGTCTTCTTTTCTGCACAGTGTGGAATCATGAAAGGTAAGAATAATTATAATAGTTAAGGTCTAAGATTGCTGACTATATATCTTACTCTCTCAGCTACCCTAGGCACCTTCCTGTGGCACGAGATACCAAAATATTCACAATTTCTGGTGCCCGCCAAACCCACAGCAGAATTACTTACCGTGGCTACAGTCTACTAATTCTTCTATTGAATGAAAATCAATTGAGCATTTACCACACACCAAACATTATTCTAAGCACTATAAATATAATACTGAACATAATAGATAAAAGTCTTCTCTCTACAGAACATACATTCTTACAGAGAAGATAAGGGACAGACAGGTAAACAAAGAACTAGTTGTAATCCCAAGGAAAGATCTAAACAGTGGGGTGTTTCGGATGTTCATAACTGATACACAAGCAAGGAGGATTTAGTCGAATGCCAATTTTATAGATGAGAATTCTGGGAAATAAGAGCAAGTATAAATACCAAAAGGTAAAAGTAAGCTCAGTGGTTTATAGGAACTGATTAAAAACCAGTGGGGCCAGAGAGATACAGAAGTATAAAAATTAGCACAAAACTGAGGCAGTGAGACTGGGTGGGACAACTTCCTACAGAGATTCTGGGAGGTTAGAATTTAGTAGATGATGAAAGGGCAGTGGAGACTCAGTGGATGGTATGATGCAGGGGCACAGCGTGGTTTGATCTGGTTGTCACATAGTGAGGCAATTATAAGGAACAAGTTGTAATAGCTAGTTGTAGCTATTATAATTTATCTAGCACTTATGACATGCCAGGTACTCTCTTACTGACTTTGCATATATCATTTCAGTCATTACTTTAAAAAACACTATAAGGTAAGTATTAATTATCTCCATTTATGTTCCAGGAAATTGAGGTTTAAAGAGATTAAAAAGAGAAATGAAGACCACCTAGCTAGTAAATAGGGGAGCCAGCCAACATTTGAAACTTACTGAATTAGCAGGCATTGCACAAACAAAACAAAACAAAACAAAACACAATGTTATTATGCAAATTGAGAAACGATATGGCCAGTTAAATGTTGAAGAAAGAATATATTGAAGCTGTGATTTTCGATAACATTATTATATTTTTGCCAGGCATGGTGACTCAGGAGACTGAGGCAGGAGGATTGCAAGTTCCAGGCCAGCCTCAAAAATTTTAAATGGGCTGCAGCAATTTAGAAAGACCCTGCCTCAAAAACTAAAATAATAATAACAACAACAACAATAATAAATACTAGGGATGTAACTCAATGGTAGTGTATCCCTGGTTCAATCCCCAATACAAAAAAAGAAAAATACTTTTGGCTAGTAATGCTCATCTAATTCTGCCCTCATTCAAATCAATTCTTCCTTATACAACAAAATGATAAGATACCCGCCCCCACAATGTGACTGTCTTCTACCGGAACTGGAGAGAAGCCTTCTCAGACCAGCAAAGGAGGAGAGCAGTGCCTCACCCAAGCTTTAGGGTGGAGTTCCCTGAATTTTATAAAATACAAAGGGTTTCCCTCAAGTTTCTAAAGGTTAGAGGACTGTTAAAGAAAACTAAGCAAGATGATAATTATTTTTGGAATGAAGTAAATTAAACAAAAAATCTATACATGAAATGCAACACCTTTAGGAAGAGGAGCAACTGGGCTAGAATTGTCTTTAACCAATTTTATTTAGTTTGATGAGTAAAAGCAATGAATACCAATTAAAATCTAATATGTCCCATTCTAACGAAGTATGATAAAGTAAATTAGAATAAACAGATAGCCATGAACCATGAAGAAGATGATTTGAAATAGATATTTAATTATTGAATTACTCTTTCAAAGTTAGACTCCATCAAGCCTTCTGATATTTAGACCCACGAATTATACTTTTTAACACAAATTCAAGGTTAGTATATGAATTTATGATATAAAATAAAAGAGTATTTTCTTTCTGAGAACAGTTTTTTGTATAAAAGAGTAAATAATTTAAAGAAGACTAGATTATTGCATTTTTACTAAAAGCTCAGGTTTTATTTTTTCTTTTTTATCCTTTTGATATATTTATTATTTTTGTTGTTAAAGCAGTGAAGTTGTAAGAATCTCAACATAGATTAAAAATAAAATTCCTGAAAAAAAAATTTCTGCTCATCCTTTCTGTCTTTACATTCTTTTTCTCTAAACTTTTTTTTATTACCAAAATATTATAATAATTATAATCCTATGGCACAAAGGTGCAAGGTTCAGATAGATGTTTTTACATCAAAAGTAGAGAATGAGTGACTTTGAACAACCCTGTGGTTTTCTTTGCACTGAAGTTGGAAGTTTCATGTTATTTATTGATCATTTCCTGAAACACTAGGAGTTCTAGTCTTATGATATCATTATTCTTAACATACTATTTGATGCTTTCAATTCAGAACATTCTATTTAGATATCACTTCTAGCTTCAACAGACTATCTTGAAATGAAGGATTAGTATCCTTGTTCTCAAAAATACTATATATAAACAAACTGTATCAAATACATGCCTTTCATAACACACATACTAGGGTGACTTTGAATGATGTATATTTGTTTCCCACAGTATTTCTCCTCCCCATATTTAAGAAAATATACATGAATATTTATACATTTAAAATGTTCAACATCATATATTTACATATATATATATATATATCATACAATTGATACACTTATATACATATATATATATATACATATTTATATTTACATGTACATGTAAATATATATATATGGAATTTTTCAGAAAGTAAGTAAATTTAACTATCAAGAGTTATTTATTGGATGCACAGTTGTATGGTAATTCTTTAGCAATGTTAAAGGTACTGAATGTGTGAGGCACTGAATGTTAAAGAAGCATGTGAATAAATCAAATGAACTGATTTCCATGGGAACACTTGCCAACTTTAAGTGATACCTATGAGAGAAAAAAAGACCAACTCTGAAATCGACAATTTTGGTTGCAATCAAGTAAGAAAAATTAAAAGCGATAGCGAAAGGGGCAGAAGTAACAGTAGCAATAGGTTTATAAAAGAACAGAGAAATAATTTTTATTTACATTTTTATGTAAATATTTGAGAATTGTCCACATTCAACTGAGGTTCTAGGGTGGTCCAAAGAAAAACTAACCGAATGAAGCAGAATAGGATTGAAACAGAAAGCACATCTTGTCTATATTAGGAAATGGTCTTGAACTTATGCTTATACTAAGGCCTTGGATGTGATTTAGAGTTTACATTAGTGGTACAACTGAGAAGTCGTGGACTTTCCAAGCTGCAGTCCCATGAAAAGCAGAGCGCAGAGATGAGCTGTGAATGATTTGTGTGGGAAAAGAAACAGACCCCAAATCCTTGTTGCTCTGCTCCCCTGGGCTGGGGTAAGCCTGGAGCTAACACAACGGAGGCCAGAGTTCAATGCCTGCAGAGTCCTGTTAGTTTTCATATACCCCATGGATATGGATTTTGTTCCTTTCCCTAGCCAGTCATTTTGTAAAACCTACTATTTGTCACAACAGGAACTAGACAAGTGAAAGTATGGAAACCTAGAATAATGATGTGTCAGCGGTTTTATTATTTATCATGTACAGAGGACATGACCACATTATATTTCTACGATACTTCTCCTTTTTTCTTATTTACTGCATAATATCAGGATAGATTCTGGAAAAATATTTCTAATGTTTGAAATCCTAATGTAGATATTTTGTATAGTTTTAAGTGCTAATACCATTTTGTATGGTATAAATAGCTTCATTTTCTGTTTTTCCCCCCATAATAAGAATACGAGATCTATTTATTTATTTATTTATTTGCCATGTTGAAGATCAATCTCAGAGCCTCACACATGCAAGTACTTCTGGAGCTGGATTCCCTAGCCCAAGAATATGATAATTTTTATCAAGGGATCTTTGGTTTAATATTATAATGCATGCTTTGGGGGAATGTCATGGCTGTCTTGCATCCTTCTCCCCTTTTGAAAGCAATATTGAAAGAGTATTAATTCATTTGTCTGGTAGTTATTGAGTCCCTCCAGTTCCAGAGGGCATAGTGGTTCCTAATTATACCTAATAATAAACCAAAATAGGCATGGATCCTGACTTCAAAGAACTTACAGTTTAAATGATAAGAAAGATTTTTAAAACCAAACCAAACCTATAACTAGTGTCCTAATGTGATATAATGAAAAATGTAGCAAGGGCAAGGAAATGTATAGTATGTGTTGGAGTGAGATAGAGTATTTGACTCTGTAGCCATTCTCCTCAGACAGAAATACTTCTTTACATCTGGCCAAGCACATATAATACAGAAAACAATGAACCCTCAAGAAGATAATGTTCCATGTGCATCTTGATTGTTTCAAATTAAGACTTCTGAAATATTAAAGTTGATGAAATATTAACATGGTGCGGCATCTGTTCGGCAGTTTCTATGGATACAGAATGAAACACATGTTTACTTAATAATCTAAACTTCATTGTACCTCAGAGAACTGCCTTAACTTCCTGTTCACTTTCTAGCACCATTTCAGTGTTGCCTGCAGTCTGTAAAGCTTTATTGTCTGAGTTGTACTTGCCTAGGGACCACTTATCTGCATTCCACAAAGCAAACTTTGGAGCAGTTCTGCTGACAGTCCCCGTCTCCATTCCAAGGGGCTGATGAGGCGGCACAACTCAAAGCAAACTGCCTGAAATCTGTGCTCCCCTTACCTGCCTTCACCTCCCAGTTGCTGTTCTCAAACTTAGCAGACAGAGTCCTGCTGCTTCAAGAACACCTGTAAACAAAGAGACTTTCATTCAGTTTTAATTTTGGTTAACAGTGTGAAAATATTTATTGCATGTGTCTGTGATATTGACATGTAAAATATATATTCAATAGTCTTTATTATTTCAGAAACTTGAAATAATTATTTCCAAAAAAATAACACAGAATACTATGATACAGAAATTTCTTAATAATCAATCCATGCCAGTCCAAGGAAAATAAATATATAACTCTAACCATTATCTTAGAAAGGATGATTTACTGAGAATGTGCTCCAAGCATCATTTAAAAATAAACTTGTGTAAGTAACCCTAATGAGGAGGTAAATTTATGCAGTGTTTTGCTTCAATACTTCAAAATACTGATACTAAACTACATAATTGTAATAAGAAAAAGCTAGATGGGGAATTGTAGAATTATAATTTTATATTACTTCATTCAATAAAATTGCCCCCAAGTATTTCATGTCAAGTCTATGAAAAAGAAGAAAATCAGTATTATTTTTTAAAGCACTATTGAAATTGGTATAGTTGTATTTTACTTTTCTCAAGTATATGAATTTTTTTTCTACAGGAAGTCACTGTTTTTCTCTGCTTCTGTTTTTCATAAATAAAAGGATAGGAATACACAACAGTATTTTGAACTTAAATTTTGGCCACATTTCCTAGGATATTAAGAAAATGTAGTGTGGCCCACATGAATATTGCAACATTACAAAACATTGCTTTAATTAATTGGGTATTTTTTTCTCCTCAAAGCACTGACTAACCTCAGTGCTCAATTTCTAGAACCTCTGTAAGAGTATTGTCTATGAGGCTCTATTTTCCCCCTTAAGCAAATATCATTTTTTAAGTGAAATGTCATTTCAAAGTTTCAGGACTATAGAAAAAAAAAGTGTCAATTTCGGTTCTGTAGGAAGATTTACCTCTATACTTAATTACCTCCACCATCTATTCTATCTCTGCTGAACACAATCAATTTATTTCAGTTCCATGGTTATTGCTTGTGGTACAGTGAAGCATAACAGAGTAAAATGAAACACGAGGAACAAAACGTAAAGGAGGTCAGACAAAAGAGGAATATAAATGGCAGGGGGCCACATAGAGATGTTGTGTGATGATAGTCATATTTTAGGTGTTCTGCTTCAATACATGGCTTGGCTGCCCCCACAAAAATTATTAAATCTTATTTTCAACTTGCTTATTTGTTTAGAATTTAGTTTAAAGAAATAGTCACATAGAATTTTTTACCAAAGGGAAAATAATTCTGTTCCTGAGATGTTGGATATAGGGGACCAAAATTATTGGTTGAAAGTTGAGAGAAGATTTGATGTCCCATTCTCCTCTGTGTCAACAGATTAAGTTTGAGAGGTTGGCAGGCATCATATCGTGAAGAATGCAGTTCAGCAGAATTATAGTGTGAAAATTAAAGGGAACTCTGCAAGAATTTTAAGCAGAGAAAAAATATAGTACTTCAGGAAGATCAGTCTGTTCTGTAGATCAATTACAAGAGAAGCAAAATAGAAGTACAAATCTGTTAGGTGACTATAACTAAGGCTAAAAAAATGGCAAATTGAACTCTAGTAATGGCATTCACACATCCTATTACTCTTTCTATCTTTATTTTGCTGAGGTGGAAGCTAAAATATAGAGCAGTTAAATAACTTGCCCATGCTTACACAATTAGAAGAGGGCAGAACCAGAATATATATATATATATATAGTCTGAGTCTGAAGTCCTCTGGATGATACTATTTCTGATTAGGGATGGAGATAAATCATGCTTTGCAGTGGATCTGTAGATAGAATTAATAGGAGTTGGTCACTGAAATGATGTGAAACGTGGATGAGGACCTAGGCTAGACGATATGTAGGTATAGGGACAGATAGCATCTCTTGTTCTTTTGAGGCTATGGAAAAGAAAAGAAGAGCATATATAGACTAGAAAGAAAAAGCATCCAATAATGGTACCCTAGAAGACCCAAGATTATAGCCTGGTGGACAAAGAGGAACCCATAATGATGATTGGCACAGAAACCATAATGTCACAGAAACCCACGGAGGATGGGATCTCAAGAAGGGTGCTGCCAAAGATCCAAACTCTACAGAAAATATGACAAATACATGGTGAAAATTTCCCATGCATTTTGATTTATTCACAAAGAGGTCATTGGTGACCTTGGAAGGAATTATTTCTGGGCAATTGTTGAGGCTGATTTAATTAAGTCTGATTAGATATAGCTGTAGACATGAACCTGAACTTTATGATTTACATTTTGAAGAAAAGCAGAATAGAAAAGGAAGATTGTAATGACTTATTCACAGTCTATGCTAGAAATAGATTTCACCTGGGAAAGCATTTTTGAAGAGAAAGAATGAAAAACCATGAGGTTAGAGTAAACTAGGAACATTTTTGGAAGAGAGAGAGAGAGAGAGAGAGAGAGAGAGAGAGAGAGAGAGAGAGAGAGAGAGAGGAGAGAGAGAGAGATCCAGAAAGTAGAAAAGAGCTGATAGAAGGACAACATAATGAAGGATCCGAAGGGACCGTGACATCTGTCTGCATTACCTGAAAAACTCGCCTTGCTGAAATTCATATTGTGTGGGATTGTTCACACCCTGCATTTTCTCCCAGGAAAAAATAACTTTTTGAAAAATAACTTCCATTCAATTCCAATCTTTGTACTATCACTTCGGTGTTCCCGAACAGGGTCGATACCCTCAGATATTTTTGTGCAGAAAATAGTACTAATTTGCACACATGTGTATTTGTGAGAGACAATGTGTGTGATTATCTAAAAAGGATCTCTGCTGGGAAAATTCAGTTGAAGCGCCGCATTTTATACTATTCCCTTTAAAAATGATGGCTACTTGAAGTCTGTTTTTAGAGGTTTAATGGTTTGAGCCACACTGTTTGCTAAATACTCAAATTTGGTATGCAGCTTTATGACAGGAAGTTGGCCTTCAGAGCAGGAATGTATGTAAACAAAGAAATGTGGCTCACAGGAAGGTTTAGTTAAATCAAATCCTGAAGGCTGCCCCCTCTCTGAGCTTCTTTCTGTATCTTGATTATTTGCAGATGCTTTCCACAAAGCTAGAGATGAAACCCAATAGTTAACCTCCCTACAACTCCCAAGGCTGTTTGCAGTCAGCCCTGAGTGTGGACCAGCTAAACCAAACAATGAGAAGGAAGTAAGAAATTTAATGCTATCCTGCTTCAAGATGCAGGAAGTACTTTTTTTCTCCCTCAGGAATCAAACCTCAAGACTGAACTTTTAAAAGAGAGACTGAAAACAAGTAATACAACTGCCTGGAATCATCACTATAAATATGAAGGGTTATAAGTTATAGTTGTTTGGTCCTTTGACATTATTATAAAATCACATGCCTGCTGAGCTTCAAATCCTATTGTCTTGCCAGAAGTGCATAGCTCTGCTTTTCTTGGCCATAAAAATGCTAAGATGCCAAGGGCTACAAATTGTCTTCTATAAAGTCATGGAGATTTTATAGGTTAAAATAGATAAAGAGGAAAAAATGACATTTTTGTCAGTCTCAGAAACTCTGTCTTCATGGGTGAATGGAGAAAATTCCCAGATTCCTGCTACGCTGTCTAATACCAAGATGTAAGTCCATTCTGGAAACTCCTAGCTGCTTTGTTTTCCCTGTTTAAGTTATTGGGAGGGAAGGGGTCCTAAGGAGATGAGACTGCTTTTACATGATTGGAAGTCTTCTTGATGAGTTATCTTCTGCTAAAGGAACACTGGAGAAACAAACTGTGGGAGAGACTGCTGGGACCGGCCTAGAAGAGAAGCCAGGGTCACACTCCCCTTGGGCAGCAACCATCTTCCCAGCAGTTTGAGAGGTGAACAGTGTAGGTGCCCACAGGCCCCACAATTAGCCCCAGGTTACATGCAGTAGGAATCAATAGTTTTGCTGAGAGTGTTGCCAAGAGGGTGGCTGCTTGTGACCACCCACCTTCAGGAGTTCTGCAGGAAATGCAGAGGTGAATTCTCAAGCATCTACCAGTGCCTAAGCGGGATGAAGAGAGCCACCATGTCTCCATGCTGAGCCTAGGGACAAAATGCCAGAATGGTGGACAGGACAGTGGTAGGGAGGGAGGGGAAGCGGGCAGCCCTCAGATCTGGAAAGTATCTGTGTTTTCCTCCTTCTTCCTACCCAGGACCTGAGATGCTGGCACCATGAAAAGGGAGTAGGAAGAAGTCTGAGGGCCACATTGAACCCACCCCTTCTTGTAGTTATTAATGTTTCAGCTCATACATAAATAAGGGAAAGAAAAGAGATTTTTTAAATGTAAAACAAAGTTTTCAAATGCACAGGGATGGGTCAGATACACTAAAATGCGAAAGAATCACTGAAAGTGGTTGAAAATAATGGACTAGGACCAAAAATTTATTAACAAATGTGACTTTGAACCACCAAAACATGAGCTTCAGTGGTTGTCTTGATTTGGACAATTACTAAAAACTAAAACTTCCATGGTTATAAGTTGGTGATTTGAGATCATTCAGTAAATCTATGAGAAACAATAGCTCAACTTTGGAACAAGTGCCTTTGGAACAAGGATTTAATATTCTTAAATTATTATGAAATCTCATTTTGTTTGCTGTTTATTGACACTGAAAAGTCTGAGTTTTTTATTTGTTGGTAGTTCATGCATTTATTTACCTGGATATTTACTGGATATGCAGGAAAGATAATACACATTATCTTTTAAAAATAAATATACATCATTTCTCACTGTTAACGTGTTGAAAATACTCTACATACTATAGACGTCCTTTCCTGATTTTCACAGATTTTTTTTTTCTTTTCTTTATCATTATCTTTATTAGATGTTTGTTGGGAAAGTATTTTGTCTAGAAAATGACTTCCATTTTTTTTTTCCTTTAAAAAAATGGTTCTAATTAGTCATACACGACAGTAGAATGCACATCATAAATAAATGGAGTATAACTTCTCATTCTTGCGGTTATACATGATGCATAATCACACCAGTTGTGTAGTTATATGTGCACATAGGGTAATAATGTCTGACTCGTTCTGCTGTCCTTCCTACTCTATACCCTCTCCCTGTTTTTACTTCCCTTTGCCTAATTCAAAGTAACTCTATTCTTCCCTGACTCCCTGACCCCTTACTGTGAATTCAAGCTCTACTGAGTAACATGGTCCATACGGTACAATGGGGGCAGGTTCCGTATACGTGGTTTCATGTAAATGGACCATAAGAGCAGTGTCCTATCCTGGTTTTCAGTGCCTCTTTCATACCACAATGAAAACCTACCATGAGAAGTCTGACAGTCCCTCCTTCCTCACTAAGAAGAAGCCTCTGTCTCTCAAAGCTCAGTTTTATAAAGCTGGGTATTTTTCCAGCTCTAGGAAATATTTAAAACAACAACAGCTGAAAATTCAGTATGGTATATTGATGGATCAGATATGACTACTTAAGCCTGCAGATGGAGAAGGTGGTCACATTACTGATCACTGTCTCCAGATGGCCTCCTGAGATAATTGGAGCAATGGCTAGGGGACACAGGCCAACAACACCAGGGCTCAAAGTTTGTCTTGGTTTAAATGATGAAACTGTCAAGATAGCACCTGTTAATTTAATTCTTTCGTAAAAGAAAATGATTAATATTCTACTTCTAGTTTATTTTAAGTTTTTCTTATTTCTGAAATTTATCTTACATGGAGTTGGTCACACACACTGTCTTCTCCCAGGGAAACATAACTTTTGAGCACTAACTTCCATTCCTTTTCAATCTTTGCTCTATTTTGCTTTGGTGTTTCCAAACTCCTTATTTACAGATATTTTTGTGTCTGTGAATTTTGTAATTTAACTGATGTCAAAACTTTCCTCTTTTGGGGCAATACATAAAGGTTCTCTTTTGGCTTAATTTGGTTTGTTGTAGGTAAGTTTCCATTAGTGGAAATGTCATGGTATTTTATGTCCATCTTTCCTAGCAAAACTGACTGAGAAAAGTGGACTTGCTAATGTTGGAAAATAATAAAACTATACATGTAGTTTTATGGAAAAAAAAAGGACAAACTATTTTAGATAAATGTTTTATTCATATGAAAAAGATCTAATAAAGCTGAACATAGACTGACATAGCAGCACATGCTTGTAATCCCAGCAACATGGGAGGCTGAGGCAGGAGGATCCCAAGTTCAAGACCAGTCTTAGTAACATAGTGAGACCCTTTCTCAAAAAATAAATGACTGGGGGATGGAGCTTAGTGGTAACACAGACCTGGATTAAATCTTTAGTACAAAAAAAAAAAAAAACTGACCACAGAGTTAACTCCCTAGATACTTTATATATTTTTAAAAATATTTATTTTCTAGGTGTAGATGGACACAATACAATATTTTTATTTTTATGTGGGGCTGAGAATTGAACCCAGGCCCCGCCGGTATTAGGTGAGTGCTCTACCACTGAGCCACAATCCCAACCCTGATACTTTATATTTTTGAAACTAAAAAAAGTATGGAGAATTTTTTCTGGGGTCACCCAATTAAGACATAAATCCACTTGTCCACCATGCCCAGTGTTTTGTTTTCTCACTTTTTCCCCCTGACTTAACCACTCAATCATCCCTTCAACTTTGTTTTTAAAGCGTACTGGATTTGGCTATTCAGTGGAGAAGATGTTCTGAGAAGAGAAGGCCTTATGATGCTGTGGGCATGGCTGGGACTTCAGCTTTGGAAGTAATGATATGGCACACTGACTTCCATGGGAAAAGGTTGTGATGGGAGAAACGGAGAAGCAGGCTCTAAATTCAAAGTGCAATTGCCTGGCATAACTTAGGAGGCAAAGTGGAGTCATAGTCATTGTGAATTCTTGAAAAACATTTCTCTTTGGAATCAGAAGTTTGGCAGCAGGACATCTGAGTCTTGGAACGAGAGCTTCATTGAGCTGTGAGGACTGGAAATGCTATTTAAGTAATCAGCGTAGAGGAAATGTGAGAAGCTATGAAAATATATGAACCTTTCTGGGGGAGTGAACTTAAAGGGCCATGGGTAAATACACAGCCATGGAGCAACTCCAACTTATGGACGAGAGGGAGGGAGAGAAGAAATCAAAAGTGAAAGAGGAGGAAGAAAATGGAAAAGTTGGAAAAAAGTAGGGAAAGGTTGAAAAAGACTCAGTTTTGTACAGCGTCAGAGTAACAAATGAGGAGTCAATTTGAAGGAGATATCTATTAGGTAAAATGATGGACAATTAAAAGAGACCTTAGGATGTTGTGGTAAAAAAAACTTTTTTGAGCTTCCAGATTCAGTGTTTTTGGCAAACTACGATTACAACTTTTCAGTTGTTTCAAAGGGGGAAAGTAAATTAAATTGCTTAGTCTTTCTTTTATTTATCCAAAATTAATAGATGAACAACTTTTTTTTTTGGTTCAGTGTATTTGATGATCTTTTTGTGTCTCTTATGAGAAACTTGGGAAAACCCCTTCATCCTTGAGTTTTCCAACCAGTTTATGTCTAATGGTTATGTAAACTTTTCAGTCCAAGCTACTCAAAAATGCCGTGATCTGTTTGAATCATTCAGTCCAGAAAACTCTCAGACAATGATTTAAGAGCATTCTATCTTTAGAACTGTGTTTTGGCCTCAGCTGGGGAGAAATATTTATGCTTCCTTATTAAATTTCTGTTGAATTAATTGGGAGAACAACCATTGTGGCTTATAGGTGAAAAGGTTTTCCTTTTTATCTTTATACTTTTATAGAAAGAATCTTTGAATATGTCTCCTATAATTTCTTATTTAGTTTGCTAAAATAGAAAAAGCTAGCTGGACAAGTAACAAGGCTCAATTTGCATGAATATTCCTTTAACCCCTGGAGCAAAGGCTTCTGCAAAGGATACTTCTTAACCTTCAGGTCAAACTTCTCAAGAGACGCTGAAGATTTTTTGGAACAGAATGTATAAGAAGGCACAGATTGAGATCACAGGGAAAATATAATTTTAAGTATAACAAAGATTATTTTACTCCAGTTGACTTTTGATCCAGTTACTTAGGAACCTTACTCCAGAGTTTTGTGTCAAGGGATATAAGGTCCATTCATTCATTCCACAAATATGTAGCAAGCACCTACTAGGTGCTAGCTAACAGAGTGAAAGCAGAGAGCTGGAGAGGCAAGCTTAGATTTTAATGACCCTCATGTTTTAATGTGTAGAATCATGCAAAAAACATTAACAGCCAGTCTTGCATATTACGTGATTAGAGCTTGGACCTGAAGTGAGAAAATGAGTCATGGAAAGAAAGGTCTCTCAGGTCTCCATCACTAGGGCTGGGTCATTGGGATTTTATTGCCATGGGTAGTGGGACGCCACTAGAGGGTTTTGAACAACAGCATGGGTCTATCTGATTGTATTTCTAAAAATATCCTAAAACTGCTTTGTGTAGAGTAATCCTTAATGGGACAAAAGTTAAAGGAGAAGACTCAGTTATTGATGTGCAGGAGAGAGTAAATTGAACTAAGATGGTAGCCGTGAAGGGTAGAAGTGGTTCAAGTCAACACATGCAGCATAATCGATAGTAAATTGAGAGTGCCAGCCTATGTATTTTTGATAGATCTTCTTAAAAACACAGAAGAGTATTATTCTTCATGTCAGCATGTCAGTGCGTGGGTCAGAACAGAAAAAGAGCTATAATCTTATAAACAGGGGTCCCTGGAAGGAGAAAAAAATCACAAAAGGGTAAAACTCTGGTGGGGAATATTGATAACGGGAGAGGCTGTGTTTCTGGCGGAACTGGTGATATATGGGAAATCTCTGTGGTTCCCCCTTTAATTTTTCTGTGATTTTAAAATTGCTCTAAATACAAAGTATATTTAAATAACAGTGAGACAGTTTCCTTAATTTAACGTGAGCTAGACAAAAAAAAAAAATAGTAGGAGTTCAGATGATAATAAAACAGCAGGATTTTGGGGATTTTATAGACCTTAAAACAAAGACCAGTATTGTGATGGTTGCTATTTTATTTCTTCCACTAAATGCATTTAAAAATTATAGCAAAGAAAAAAAAGCAGTTCTTTTAAGTCCCTTTATCTAAGTTTCAATACCTTGTCTGTCTGTCCATCCTTCTTCCTTTTCCGCACCCCTGCCGGCCCTCTACCTTTGTGACAAGCACATCTTCTTTTTCCTTGCTGCTCCCTGGAAAATTTAAAGCTTCATCTTCTTGCCTCTCCAAACTGTCCCAAAGGTCCATATGTCAAAGGCCTGGTGGCCAGCCTGTAGTGCTATGGGGAGACCCTGGGACCGTTAGCTAGCAGGGGG
Organism: Urocitellus parryii; assembly: GCF_045843805.1. NCBI lineage: Eukaryota > Metazoa > Chordata > Mammalia > Rodentia > Sciuridae > Urocitellus > Urocitellus parryii. Next base: position 14,230,729 of record NC_135540.1, on the reverse strand, counting down.
GCCTCTTGGGAGGAAACTGGGTCTCCGATGGCATCACCTCCTCTTCCTCTGTTTTTCCTTCCCTGGTTGCAATGAAGTGAACAGAAGTCCTCAGCCACAGACTTCCACCATGAGATACTGACTGCTCCATGCCAAAGCAATAGCACCAATTGTGCACTAATCTCTAAAAATGTGAGAAAGATATGATTTTCCTCTTTTTAAATGTATTATTTCAGGTATTTGTTACAATAATGGAAAGCTAATAAACACGCCTATATTCTAACAAACTTTTTTTTTTTTTGTGGTGCTAGGGATTGAACCCACAGCCTTGTACATGCGAGGCAAGCACTCTACCAACTGAGCTATATCCTCAGCCCCACTCCTATATTCTAAAGACTGACCACAAACTTTAAAATTACTTTATATCACATTATTATGATTATTATTCTTGAGGTACTGTGGATTAAATGTTAAGGCCACATCTCCAATCTTTTTTTTTTTTTTGAGATACAGTCCCACTAAGTTGTTGATGCATCCATGAAATTGAGATCCTCCCACCTCAGCCTCCTGAGTTGCTAGGATTACAGGTGTGAACTACCGTGCCAGGTTATAATAGTACTTTTGAAGTCATTTTAGCACTTGCAGAGTTACAGATAGCTTTGCTTTTAGAGTACTTTTTTAATATCAAAATTATGTTTGCCTGAGAAAAGACCAACTGACCAGTTAAATTTGAATTTCCAATAAACAACTAATGTTCTTTTAGTATAAGTACGTTCCAAATATCATAGAACATGCTTATACTAAAATAAGTTTTCTATATTTTTATTTTCCAAATCTGGCAACCTTAACCCAAGTTCTTTCAAGAAACTCTCAAATGCATTTTTATTTTTGGTTTACCCTATATTTCTTACTGTCAAAACACATCTATTTACTGTCACCAAGAATATCTGTTTATGTTAGAATTTCCAAACTCCCAAGAGGAGCGTTCTCCTGGTTCTTATACCAATCTCTCTTTCCTTATCAGCATTTGCTAGTTAGTTTTAAAGAATGCAGTTCATATAATGAATACAAACATCTTAACTTGTGACCCCTATCAGTATCAGGGGCAGAGCTTGTGACTTTGGTGCATATGGATTGAGGAATCTGAGCCAGTACTTCAAGTGCTAGAAGGGAAAGCATCCTTAATTCTCTTTTTCTCCTTGAGGAATTTATTTTCTTCAATAGTTTGACCAAGCTTGTACTTGAAATAACACATTTTCTTTCTTCTTGGACTTTGTATATACCATACATCTCCTGCAAGGCATAAAGTGACTAGCTGGATATTTTTAAATAATTGGGTTGGAGTGAGTTTTCCCCTTTCATGAACACACGATTGTCTTGCTATTGCCCTAGGTATTGTATTGCTTTGATTATTTTTCTTCCTCACATTAAATGCAAATGCAATGGACCATTTGGTGGTTTTTCCAGCTCGTGGATAGCATGAGACTTATGATTCTTAAGAAGAAATGCTTATAATCTAAATTCACTTTTGTGTTTTTATGTCTGGTTCTGTTTCCTATCTTAAAATGGCATCTTGAATGAACTTCATATAGAGGCAATCTTTATCCTCATTGAAACCTCCTCCCCAATTCCAGAAAGGAGAAGAAAGACTTTTCTTTAAATTATACTTTTCATCAAACTGAAATAAACTCAGGCAGTGAGTCTGGAAGTCTTTGAAGGGAGAGAGAGACACACAGGGAGTCAAAGAAAGAGGCAGACCTTGTTTCCTTGCAGTTTACAGATGTTAATTACCATGAATATGGGGGAGGAAGCTAAAGCAGCTGGCATGGATTTTTGACAACCACATTTAAATTGTTTATAAGAAACTCTCTCCAATAAACATGGGTGTTCAAGATGCAAAGATAGATTGTGGCATCTGAGAATTTTTAGAATTGTGTATGACTAGAGACTATGCAATAGAATGCAAAGTCATCTATAAAGAGAATGAAAACTGCACAAGTCAAGGGTGGGCCCCTTGAATAGGTGTTGAACACTGCACTGCTTTCAAGGTGTGCAAGTCTTAGATGAAACTCATGAGAGGTCTATTGTGAGAAAGGCCCAGGTGGAATATTCTAAAAAGAAATGTTAATATTAACTCCCAATATTCTCATTCAGAAATGCAAAAGGAAAGCAAAGGAATTCCTTGGAAAATAGAAGCATTAGAATTTTATCATCAACAAGAAAAAGACATACTTCCAATCATACAGAATAAATTACCTCTGATTTAAAAGATAAATATTGTAATAGCTTAACACTTTGTGAAGGAATTATACAAGTTGAGTGTCCCTGATCTGAAAATCCAAAATCTGAAACTTTTGGTTTGCCTACATGATGCCACACGTGGAAAATTCCATACCAAGAAGCTTTATTTCATGCACAAAAGTATCTCAAATATTGAAATCACCTTCATGCTATGTGTATAAAATATATATGAAACATATGTTAATTTCACATTTAGACTTTGGCCTCATTCTCAAGCTATTTCATGATGTATCTGCAAATATCCCAAAATCTGAAAAAAGATCCTAAATTCAAAACAATTTTGGTTTGAGCATTTTGGCCAAAAATATATTCAACTTGTATTAATATACCATCTTCGGGCTGGGGATGTGGCTCAAGTGGTAGCGCGCTCGCCATCTTCAACATTTGGGGAACTTTTGATATTCCAGTTCAGATTATCCTAAAGAAATAGAGTTCATGAGGAGAAAGAATCAATTATGAGGCAAAAAAATTTCATCAGAATGGGCAGAACTTGGACTTCCAGTCATCTGCTCATGTGTGTATTATAAATATGTGTCTAGAGTCTTCTCTACCCAGAACAGCCACAGACCCTGGAGATATAAAGGGGAGGGCCCAGGAAGGTCCTGCATGGCTTCTCAGATATCATGGTTCTAGGGATAATCAAATGTGAGTATAGTTCACAGACTGTGTGACTTGTGCAAAGGATTTAACTTCAACTTCAGTTTGTTCTTCTAAAAGAAAATTATACATGTATATTATACATATTATGTATATATTATATATGTACATATATACACATATATAATTTATTTCAGGTGATTTTTAAATAAAATATGTTGGGATGTACTGTAATATGATTTTGTGTGTGTGGTTACTATTGACAAATGTATGCAGTAGTGCAACAATCAACACAGGCATGGTATGGAACATTTGCAATTGCCCTAAAATGTGCCTAAATGTCACTTTATAGTCACTCCCTCCCTGAAACCCAGTCCTTGCCAAACACTGGTCTGCTTCCTGTCACTATAGTTTTGACTTCTAAGATTTTATAAAAAGGTAATCAAACATTACATTTTTTTTAATGTCTGGCTTTGTTTGCTTAGAAGATTTCTTTTAGATTTTAACTGTGCTGTTTTGTGTACCAACATTATCTCATTGTATGGACATTCATGGGTGTTTTGAAAATTAAGTAAGAAAGTTCATATATAGGCTAGTGAGGAGTTCCTGATTAGTAATTATTGGATGATTAGTAACAATCAAATCACAAATAATTCTCATACCCTAGATATTATTTCCCATTGATATTTAAGGAATAATATTGTATTCAAGAAATGATATTTTGGGTTCATCATAGAGGTTCAGTTATAAATGAAATGAGAAGTTGGCAAATTTATCTGGAAGATTGAGGCTTCCTTTGATTCAATTAGTAGACATGTTCTGTAGATGGATTTACTAAGTTACATTCCTTTTCTCAATTCTGCTTTCACTCTCTGTGTGTGTAGATAGTGCCATACTTAGAAATATATAATCTCCAGGGGTCAGCTTTTATTGTTGCAGACATGACAATTTATGTTGTTGCTACTTCAGCAATCAAAGAGTCTGTTAATGGCATCATAAAACTTGACACACCATTTTTTTTTTCCTACAGGGAAGAAAATTAGGAAGTTTAATTTCAATACAGAGATGGAACTCAGAAAAGTGACCACAGATAAATCTACAAGCTATTTTCAGAAAGAGGTTTAATTTCCCATGTCTTATTCACTATGAGTATATTCTCTGAAATTAGCTCATTTTTATGTGTGATCAAAATCCAAAGAAATATTCATGTTATGATTTCTATAATCCCCAAAGTCTAGTCTCTTCTGTGCCAAGAATTTTGAAGCTAAATTTGGGGCATAGCTTGACCTATAATATATTTCTCATTTAAAAGAGTATATACAGTGGTTCAGAGTTTGAAATTTGGATTTGGAGTTTGCTTTTAAGAACTGGTGATCAGGATTTGCAGATTTCAACCTCAACTCCCAAGTGAATCCAGGATGTATTATTGAGATCAGTAGGCTGCCTGCAATTGCAACCCTTAGGCTTGATGCTTAGACTTAAATACCACTTATCTGAAAACGGCTTAATCAGAACTTGTGGAAATGTCACTGCCACTTACACAAAACATGTACTCCATCAAGTGTTACATTCGTCTTTAAAATATTACTTCGTGTGCTAGTTTCATCGTTACTATGTTATTGATTATCAGAAGTTTTAATCTTAACTTGAGGTTTTTAACCCTTTCTATGCTAGTCCTCCCTTGAAGCTAGGGACCACTGTTGTGTACTCACTATAGCACTGTGGGGAGAGCTCAAGAAAGTACTAGTGTCCTTTTAAAAGTGTGTCCTCCTCAGCATGAAACAAAAATGACAAAAAGGGCATAATTAGGCTGGAAAGGGGGCTAGATTTAGATCAAGGCATGACCAGGATTCATTTTGTATTTCAAGTTAGGTCCATTTCATCTATTTGAAATCCTACCATGAAAAGAGTCTGTAGTTCAATGCTTGGAACTGTGAATAAAATGAGATAAAACCACCACCTTCCCTTTTTCAACATTAGCCTAAGAATTCCAGTCTCTCTTTTCTCATTGTTGACACTGCCATCAGGAGTCAGTGAGAGGGTAACAGTAATGTGTGTGCGCTTGTGTGTGTGTGTGTGTGTGTGTGTGTGTGTGTGTGTGTGTGTGTGCGCGCGCGCGCGCGCGCGTGCGCACATGTTCCCATTTTTCTCATCCAATTCAATATTTTCTATTTAGTTTGGCGTTATAGTGAAAGGCAGAGGTAAGTCATAAACAAACTTCAAACTCGAAGAAGGCATAATTATTGCAAAAAAGTGAAGGGAACATAGAAACAGTCAGAAACCTTGTCTCTATGACACAAACTGTCCCCATAAAATAAAGCTTTTTGAATTGGTCACTATGATTCATTTAAACAACAAAGTTCCATTTCCAAAGAAATTTTCTGTGAAAATATATTGTATTTAAGTATCATCATATTTCTTGCAACTAATCTTTGTACTTTGTTTCTTGTCTTCTTTCTGCCTCACATAGGATAAATTCCTTAGGGAATTTATATAACCAGTGGCTTTAAATTTTTTTGTTAGTGTGACTGCAACAAAAATGTGTTTTGTATTGGAACTGGATGCACAAATATATACTTGAGTAAATGTATCAAGTTATGCATATTAAATGAAACTTAAATGTTAGTTTTATAAAAACAGTAGTTACATGTACATCATGAGTGATAGCTGTTCTGCTTCATCCCATTCTATTTAATTATTTTTAGAAATGTCCTTTATAACTTACTGCATTTATCTCACAACCTATCAATTGTTTTGGGAATCAGGTATTAGGAAACATGGATGTACATGATGTATTTATCCCCCAATGGATTGGAAGAATCTATGCAGGCTTGCAAAACCTTTCATAATATGGTCTCCCTGCAGTATATAATTCTGATTTTTATAGGAAAGGGCAATTGTGAATTTTGAGTAACTGTTGTCACATTGAGATTTTTTTTTTTCTGCATCTAAACTGTTATTTAAATCAGGAGTCCTGGCTTCTAGAATTCTCCCTGCTGTATATTAGTAATGTGTTCTTGGGCACTCATTTCACCTATAGGAGCCTCAAGAATTCTCTATGTGTTCACATAAGTAGATGCATAGATAGATAATGTGTATATGTATATGTTTATACACAAACATATAATATACATTACATATATGCATATTTGAATTATTTTAATGTTTTACCCTGTGCTTGAATTATTTTTGTAAAAATATAAAGAAAATGCATAACTTAACTTATTCAGTTTAGGGTAAAAACAAGTTGTGGATTACTTATTAACAATAAGTTTTAACCATGTGGTTATTTCCCTATTTCCAATCATTGACCTTTCCATAGTCACCATAGAATTCCCCAGCTCTGCTGCAGAAAAACAATGTTTTGGCAGGAATGTAGCTCAGTAGTAAAGGGCTTTTCTTCAGTTCCAGCCCCAGCACTGAAGAAAAAAGTTTCCATCTCCATTGGCTTGTTAGTAGAGCTGGTAAACATTAGGAAAATCCAACATGCAATCTCAACTTAATGTCTAGCCAGTAGCCACTAATCCTGGCCCTAACATATCTCTCTCTCTCTCTCTCTCTCTCTCTCTCTCTCTCTCTCTCTCTCTCTCTCTCTCTCTTTCTCTCTCTCTTTCTCTTTCATTAAGAAAGAAAAGTATGTTCCTGTTAACTGAGACTTCTTTATATGAGACACTGAAATGTGAACCATGATATACAATGCTTTTCTTCTCCTCTATATTAATTTTTTTTAATTGTAACTTTTCTTAAGGCTTTATTTTACTAGAATAATTTTATGTTCACAGCAAAATTAACTTTCAGAGAATACCTCCAAACCCCATCTCCTCACAGGTGTATCCAAAGAATGGTACAGTTGATGAACCCACACAAGCACATGGTTATCACCTGCAGTTCATAGTCTACATCAGGGTTCACTCTTTGTGTTGTGTGTTTTGTGGGTTTGGGCAGATGTATAAATGACATTATACTATCATACAGCATATTTCCAATACCTCCCAAATCTGCTGTCCTCTATTAAACCCTCCTGCACCCTACCCTTTGTCAATCATTGACCTTTCCATAGTCACCATAGTTTGGCCTTTTCCAGACTGTCACATTGTAATCATGCATATGTGGCTTTTCAGATTGACTTCTTTTACTTAGAAGTAAAAGAATTTGAGATTCCTCCCTGTCTTTTCATGGCTTGATGGCTCATTTCTTTTTAAAGACGACTAGTGACTAGTATTCCATTACCTGGATGTACCATACTTTTTCTATCCATTCACCTAATAAAGGACCTCTGGTTATAGCAATTATAAATAAAATTCCTATAAACATCTACAAGCAGGTCTTTGCACAGATATGTTTTCAACTCCTTTGGACAAATACCAGTATGGCCAGTTGCTGAATTCTATAATGAGATTAAGTTTAGTTTTGTAAGAAATCACCAAAACGTCTTTCAAAGTGGCTATAACCTTATATCCAGCAGAAAATAATAAAAGTTTCTGTTGCTCTGCATCCTCACCAGAATTTAGTGTTATCAGGGTTTTGAATTTCAACCATTCTAGTAGATGTGCAGTAGTATCTCATTGTTGTTTTAATCTGGATTTCCTTGATGACATATCAGGTGGAACATCTTTTCAAATGCTTGTTTTCCATCTGTGTATCTTCTTCAGTGAGGTGTCTATCAAGGTTTTTGCCCCATATTTTAATTGAGCTGTTTGTTCCCTTATTGATAAATTTTAAAGTGTTTCTGTATTTTCCCTAACTATTCTTTATCAGGTCTATCGTTTGCAAATGCTTCCAGACTATGGCTTGTCTTATTCTGTTGACCTTGTCTTTGTAGAGCAGTAGCATTAAATTTTTCAAGAAGAAGTATTGCCTAAGAGATCAAAAATGTAATCCACACTTAATAATAATCCAAATACATGGATAAACTTCATTTGCATGTTTTTAAATTATCCTTTTCAGTAAGAGTGATATTTAACTCGATGTAGTGAAAATCAATATAAACATAAAGCTTCCTTTAAATTATCATTGGAAATGTTTCACTTAACATCTTTCCCCAAAAATTTTAATGTAAATCGTTTAAGTTTTCTTATACATTATACTTTAGACCCAATAGATTAAGATGTCTCTATTAAATTTGTTAATCCCTATTCAAGACATATAATTTATTGTTTGACCAAACACAGTATGCACACACAGGACACAAACTTCATGTTTCTGGGCTGTGGTTAAGCCAGCTTTAAACATCAAAGATTCTCATTATACTGATGTGAATTGAACCACAGAGCCAAAGAATAGCCTTTTGTGGGGGAAAATGGAGCTTAAAAGAAATAGCTGAGCAGTTATGCTTTGCCCTGTTAGAGAGCAGATTTCATAGTGTGTACCATGAGATCGTCTTTCTCTCCACAGCCTCATTCCATGTGCCTGCTGGGGTGAGATGTCTTGTCTCGACACAGTCCAGACAAGTCCTCAAGAGCTGGAAGAGTGTTACTGTACATCTCTCTCAGTCACGAAAGTGGAGACTTTAAATTAAAGCCCATTTGGAGATATATATTGAATGTTCACATAAATATTTGATTTAAGGGTAAAGTTTTAAATTATTAATTACATAAATACTGTGTGATGGGCATAGGAATCTGAAGGAGTAGGAGAGATGTTAGGTACCTTAAGTCATGGTGTCAAGGGCCTCAGGAGATAGGTGCTTTGCTTTCTCTTTTTCCAATAATAATACTTGTCTCCACTTGCAGATGCTTTATAAGGACATTAAATGACACATGCTGCTTATAAATCTATAAAACTCAGATAAAAAAGAACTGGAAAGTGCATATGTGCGCACCACTAAACTAGTTTTTGCCAAGGGGATATCTAAGGCAAAATTTATTTTTTGTCATGAATAAGCCAACTCAAAAGATGATTCTGTCCAAAGCGAAGGGTGATGCAGCAAGTGATAAATCATGGCACAAATTCTAGATCGAGCTACTCGCACTCGATTTAAACACACTACAGAATAAAGTCAAGTAAATTTCCTCTCCAAAACAGTCCTTCAGATGAGAAGGGCATAAATAAGATTGGATAAAATTTGAGATTCCACAAGTCTAACAGGAAGCCACAGAAAGTGTCCAAATGGTTTGGAAACTTAAAAAGTTAAAAACTTTCAACCGTAGGGTTTCACTTATTTAAGGCTATCAATTTTAATAAAATTATAGCCACTAGCTAATAAATTATCTAATCAGGTGACTAATCTAATGCTGATTAGGTTATTGTTATGCATCAGTCACAATCAGTGCAGGAAACAGAAACTACACTAATTAAAATAGAAAGGGGTTTAGTACAAGTTTGGGAGCCTAGAAAATCACTTAAAGGCATAAGGGAATAAAACTTTTGGTCTGTATGGGAATGTCAGTAGGTTTCAGTTTGGGTTCAGAGTATCAGAAATATGTTGTTTCTTCTTCAAGTTGGAATATTATGGGAAATAGATACTAGTGGCAGAATTGCCCAGTGACCTCAAGGTTAGATAGAGGAAGTAGAGGCCAGCCTTCACATTTGTCAGAGCTCATTTGCTCACTGCTCTCTGCAGCTAGAACCAAAGCTATAAAGGTATGGCAGCAAGGTTGGTATGTTTGTGTTCGGTAATAAGAAAAGGTGAGTATGCTTATTAACACCCTAGAAGAAAATCCACTCAACCATTAATGATATCTACATTGTGAAAGGCAATGAGATCTTGATCCTTAATGAATGTCAATTTTTTAACTGAATAACTCATCAATAACAATTCCATGTCTACTGACATATTAATAGTTTCTTATTAATGCATGTATTAATACTTTCCTATTAATAAATAACAAATTATTACAACTTAGTGGCTTAAAGCAATCTACTTATTAGCTAACACTGACTGTAAGTCAAGAGTCTGAGCAGAGCTGAAATCAAGAGGTCCTGAGGTTTGGGAGCTTCCAGGCTGGTTTGGAGGAGACTGTACTTCCACGTTGGCTGAATTACTTTTCTTGCAGACAGAGAATTCATAGAGCTTGCTTCTTCGAGGTTTCTCTGCACTCAGGGAAAGAAGCCCTGCTTTTAAGTGACATATTTGATAAGGTTAGATCTACCCAGGATAATGTGTCTTTTATTAACTCAAAGTCAACAGAGTAGTCCTTAATCACACCCTTTACTATATAAAGTGGCTCAATCATGGGATGATATCCCATAGTGCTCACAAGTCCTGCCTGTGCTGAAGGAGAGGAGACTTACACGAGGACATGAGCCATGCAAGTCTGCCTAAAATGCTACCTACCCACAACTGGAACAAGGGAGAGCTTACTCCACTGGGAACTTTCAGCCTTACACTAAAGAATACCCCATCTCTAGGGGTTCTTTTGATGGCTTTCTGAAGTATCAAGACAGTGCATTTCTGAGGTGGAAAGTGAGGGATCCTGACAAGTAAAACTTTTCTCTATAGCAGAACGATCAATTGAATAGATACAATTTAATTCCAGAATTTTCTATTACATTATTCCAGGACTGTAAGTTCCTGTAGGGTGCATCTTGGCATTTCCTGTTAATTTAAAAGCAAGGAAACTGAGAACCAGAATATGGATTTTACATTTTCGCATCTAGTTAGAAGTGTAGCCATGATCAGAGACAAGCTTGACCCTTTAAAAGTCCAATGATATTTGCCATAATACCATGCTATATAAGCCATAAGATTTTCATGGGAAAATTTTCTTGTTAGAATTACATATAATTTTCCATATAAGAAAGGCATAAGACACCAAGCTTGTGCCTGATTAACTGTTTTAATATTACATATTTACAAATGGGGACTTGTGATTATTCTACTTGCTACATATAAACAATGAGTATTTATACAGTATCAAAAAAGGTATGTGCCAATTATGAGATCTTCCCTGATGAGATCCCTCATCTCCTTTGACCTTTTATCTAGGTCCGTGTCATTTTGTGATTTAAAATGTAAATACTCCCCAGTTGTCTCAATCTCCTTTTCTGCAAAGGATTTGTTGTCAGTTAATGTATAACCATTTGGGGGTTGTTGTTAGTTTATTGTCAATTTCCCCCCAGCCAAATTGCAAGCTGCCTGATGGCAGAGATTTGTCTATTATGTTTACTGTTATATTACCTAGAATGATAAGTGGCACAAAGTAAGGGCTCAACAAACAGATATTGAAAGGAAGGATGACAAAAAGAGAAAGAAAATAAATGGATGGTTGAATTGAAAGGAAGGATGACAAAAAGAGAAAGAAAATAAATGGATGGTTGAATATTTAGTTAGGAGGTCAAATTTATCTTGGGAAGCGGAAAGGCTAAGAAAATACAAACCAATATAGCCACCTGTCTGGGTAAAATATAAAAACACTGGAAACACTTAGGTGGTAATTGGGTATCTGAGAAGTTTAGACCCACTTCAGACAACACAAGGTTGTCACTAGCTCGTCTGTCTTGAGGAACAATTTGGAAAACCAGGCAGTGAAGTCTATGATCCAATGAGCAACTTCTGCCTCTATTAAATGTCTATCGAAAGAAACCATTGTTATGGATGATAATTTAAGGAGACACACACACACACACACACACACACACACACACACACACACACACATATATATATATATATATATATATATATATATATAGAGAGAGAGAGAGAGAGAGAGAGAGAGAGAGAGAGAGAGAGCGCTCAGACTGTCACATAAGCTCTTCAGGTGTTGAAAATCACTCCCACTTAATTTTACCTTCACTTAACCTTTACCTGTCCCAGCTTAGTTCTTTCCCTTTCCAAAAATCAATATAAGAACTAACCCTGCAGATTCTGTTGTTGTATTTGTTTAATACTGACATAGACTCCTGTGTATCACTTAGCGCCTCCTAAATAGCACTTCAACTAACCAACTTCTCTCTCAGTTCAACAGGTGGTAAACACATATACACCAAGGTCCATGGGAACAACTATATTGTATTCCTCGAAGTAATGAGTTATGATAAATAGTGATTTTTCACCTTTGCCTTCCCTTTCAGGACATTCACACCTATTATTATCTTCTAGGTCACCAATTGCCCTAGTATTCCTGAGTTTCTCAGCTCACAGGCCTTTCAATACTGAAACCATACAGGTTCAGCCTTACGGGGTTGCTTGGTTAATTTTCTTTCTTTTCTTTTCTTTCTTTTTTCTTTTTTCTTTTTCTTTTTCTTTTCTTTTTTTTTATATCTGGGATTGAACCCAGAGATCTTAATCACTGAGTCACATCCCCAGCCATTTTTGTCACTTTTTGAGACAGGGTCTCCCTATGTTGCTTAGGACCACACCAAGTTGCCGAGGCTGATTTTTAACTTCCAATCCTCTTGCCTCAGCCTCCCAAGCTGATGGGGGTTCTTTTATTTTTTTATTATAAAAAAGAATATATGCTGCTGGGTATGGTGGCGCACACCTGTAACCCCAGCTACCAGGGAGGTTGAAACAAGAGGATCACACATTTGAGGTCAGTCTCAAAAACTTAACAAGGCCCTAAGCAACTTAGCAAGACCCTATTTCAAACAAAACAAAAACAAAAACATGCAAATATGCTGCATGTCTTGCAAACTTTATAAAATAACAAAAAGAGAACAGAAAAAGAAAACAAGACAAATTTCAAGCACACAGTCTAAGTAGGAAATTCTATTTGATTTGTTGGATTAAGGAACCAGAAGGAAGGGTGAGCCAGGATGATGAAAGGAAAGGCTTTTAAAGTTTTGATGGGGATGGGATGGCTAAAGAACAGATGGTCCCTTTATGTGCCATGTAGTAAAAAGCAGGCCTCTTCCAAGTGGTAGGAGAAAAACTGAAATTAGTCGAGGAAATAGGAAGGGAAGCTTCTCTTTTTATTGTTATCTAAAGTTCTTTTATTTCTTTTCAAATTTTCTTATCAAGATGTCATTTTGTTAGATAATTTTTAAATTGTTTCTTAAGTTCATTGTTTTAAACTGAGACTGCCTACTCTTCAAAACTGTTTAAAATTAATGGATTATCTAGGCGCTGAATAAGGAGAAAATGTTTCAACTAAGATATCAATCTAAGAAGTTTTGGCCTAAGTATTGTCACTGAAAAGTAACAAAGCTCTGAGCAGAGATGTTTGGGTTGGAAATGGTGCAGAAAGAATTCCAGCCCCTGCCACATATTGCAAAGAACTCCCTGGTGCCCCTACATCACCACTTTCTCAGCCTGAACTGAGCCAACATATTGTTTTTCTGTCCAAGTAATTTTCAGTAACACCCACAGAATCCCCAGCAGTGATTGCATCTAACATAACACCTGGCAAAAATTCAACTTAATATGAGCAAAATGGCATCACAGAATTCATGACTCTGAATAAAACTTCCTCTATATTCTGAAAGAGAGGCAAGGAAATGAAGAAGCCTATGTTTATGAAATTAAAAAGTCTTCAGCCACTAATTTCAAGACAAAATAAATAAATAAAACATGCATTTTTAATAACCTAGTTACAGGATCACTAAGAAAAGCGAAATTATCCAGTTCTACCCAGAGAGTGTCTGCATGGTAGTAGTAGTTTAATAATTAAAACCAAGTCTCTTAAAGAAGCTGATTTCATCAGATTCAAGAGACATGTAAGGAGTCTGTCTTGTGTTGTAGGGACTGAGCTGGCTTCTTCCACTTATGTTGTTATTTCCAATCAGAGATATTCCACCAAACATAGATGAATTGCCATTTTTTTCAATTTCACTTTGTGGCATACTATTATTTTATACTCTGTAAGCTAAGCACACAATTGGACTTAGTTTATCATTCAACGAAAGTTACCATTGTTCAAGAAAACAGACCCATAAGAAAAAAAGGGGACTGCAAGTTGCCAGAACATTTGCACCATTTTGCTCAGTTTTTGATGCAATAAATTGCTCTGTCACATGGAAAATCGGTCACCTAAAGGTAGATTTTTCATGCACGAGACTGGATGCCCACAAATCCCATTACTACATAATAGGATCTATGAGGCCTCATTTGAAAATGTGCCCCCCCATGGTCTAAGCTGAATTTTGTTTCGTGCATTGTCATATGAATAGCCCCACTGTTGGCTCCATCTCCACAAGCTGACAGCCCAGGCTTGGCTCCACTATAATGTTTTTTTTGTGTGTGTTTTGTTTTGTTTTAGGTGGAGTCCTTAATCACATTAGATGCTATTATAATTCCTAGGCCAATCAGACAGCTTGCCTTTGGTGTGGCCATTCTTCCTGGGTCCCGCTACTTTATGAGTAATAGACTTGCATGACATGGGCGAGATGACATTATTCTTGCAACACAGTTTCTTTGTGTCCAAGAGTTGATGCTGTTTTCCTTTCTCCCCCCCCTCCCCCCCCCCCCGTTCCCATACAGAAGTCTGGAACCCACAGGAGTGTTCAAATAGTTACAAAACAGAAAACTTATCCATACATGTTTGCTTGTGATATTGCACTATTTTTCATGTGTTCTCTGAAAGCAACTCTCTCAGTATCAACCCGCTTTTCTATTTCTTAAGTTAAAATGGGATAAAAAAAATTGTAAAGTAAATTCTGCATTTACATTGCAAAAATTTCATGTCAGTTTTGGGTATTAGTAAAACATAGTGTTTAAGAAAATGGCCTCAAGAGTTAAGGAAATAATGCAACTATGATTTAATACTATCCCTGTCTATAGAAAGTCTGGTTAAACCTTAATCATTGTTGCTATTTGAAGACATTATGAAAGTAATTTAATTTCTTTGCCCATATAGAAAATTAAGATAGCAGTTCACACCTTTAACAATGATGAGAGATGTGTTCTATGATAAAGTTGTGCGTTTTTAAAGAAAGTTCACATAAAAATATGCAAAGAAAATGAGGCATTCCATGTAATAAAAATATTTTGATTTTCAGTTATTCTGGTAACATTCTGCTTTTTATGTTCCATGAATTCTCTTAAAACCTTATAATAATGTTTTGCAAATGATGTAATAACATATTATTCAGAGAGACCTGCTTTCCCCAAGCATACATGGATATAGACCTAAGGACCATCCATAAAAATAACGAATGGGAAGATAAGAAAGTAATTCCCCCATGCAACTTCCCAAGGGAACTCAAAGCATATCCATCAGGAATGAAATAGGCTTCTAGCCAGCACAGAAAAACACCTGCAAAGATTATGAAACATAAGACACTAACCTCTTTGTTCTATGACAATGTAAAAAAACCACACCTTTTCCAGAGAGTTCCAACACCACATGGGAAAGTAATGGATACTGCACACCAAGCCTGCCTGCTAGACCTGTGGTGGCCCCAGAAATAGTTTCCTGTTGGCATCTTAGAATCAGCTCCAACAAGAGCTGCAGTACATTCTGAGTCCTTTCCTATCCTGTGAAATTAAACCAAATGAAACCCACATAGAAATCTTATATCCACTAGTGTTTTAAAAAATCGTGGTCATGTGTATATTGTCTAATAGAGACACCCAGCCTCTTTCTGGCCCATTCTGAGAGGATGTAGAGGTGACTGTGTGACAGATGCACAGTTTTGCCACATAGGATGCAGAAAAACCCATGAGTCAAAACAGTCACCTTCATTCTGTATCTTATTGTTTGACAAAGTAGACAATGCTCTACCCTCAACACACAAGCATGTCAGCTACAAGGATTTTTTTTTCTTCCTCCTAATCCAGGAGGAAATTTGGACCAATTACATTTTCTCTTTATGCAATGGGGCCAAGGTAAATTCTTTGGGCAGCCTTATTCCCAGAGGTGCCCAAGGGATCCAGCTCCTTGTTCTTGCCTGATAGGAGCATGGTTTTTGCTCAGTATCTCTGTTTCTGCTTTAACTCCAGCATGTGTTGATTGTCTCCCTCCCACATGGAAGGAAAAACAGATGGGAAGATGATTTCCCAGATTTGGGCCCCAAGAAATAATGGTTGGAGATTGTGGGCCAGTATAGAGGGTAGTTATTAGAATAAATCAGAAATAGGAAAAGAGGTTAGAGACGTCAGAGTAGGAAAGAATCAGAAAAGAGGAAAATGAAAAGCAAAGGGGAGGTGGAGAATTTGAAGTTTTTAAATGATTCTAAAACTAACAAAGTGACCTTAATTAAGGGGGTTCATCTATAATGTCGTGTGATTAAGGGTTTCTCATATAATGGAATTATTTGGAATATGTTCAGATAATAGTTTGAGAAAATAAATCAGACTATTTCACAAAAATCATCTGTTGCTTGCAACAGATGAAACACAAGTTTTAGTTGTAAGTTGTTTCAGCCATTTACCAAATAGAAGGGCTAGAAAAGGCTTTACAGGCTAGGAATCATTCTGTACTTTAGTCACTTCGATTTCTTTCTGATTAAAAGAAAGTCCAGGATGAAGCCTGAAGTGTAGGTACTGAAATCATCATTTGCCCAAGATGTCTCATACCTCTTAGTCTTTTAGGTTGCATGGCAATGACATTAAGACTTCTTTAAGTCCTAGAACTCTATATTACTTCCATTGTCTATAGATTCATCATATTCTTGGCAATTGAGGATTGACACAGTGCATCTGAGACTCAGCAGGCTGTACTCCCCTGCATGATGAGTCAGCAGTCAGGTCCTTGCAGTATTTCTCTGCAGTTGGAGATTCTGCTGGCTGTAGCCACTGACTCAAATGACCCCAATTCTTTAGGTGTTCTGGTATGTCTTCCCTTTGCCATGTGACTCTAAAGTTCTTCCTACTAGAGGGATATGGCATATCCAGTTTCCTGGCTGTGGGTCTGGCCATGTGACTTGCTTTAGTGAATAGAACATGGCGGATACAATGGTGTGCCAACTAGAAGTCCAGGCCCCCAAAAGCCTTACCCCTTCAGTTTGGTCTCTTTGTCCTCTGTCACTGCTGAGTAGAATTTGCCTTGGATACCCAGCTTTGCCATAGAGATGACAGGTGGAGAAGAGCCACATGAGCCTGGTGTAACCAACCCCAAGAGATTCCACAGATACATGAGCTAAATCACTGTTTTAAATGATACTGAGAACTTGTGGGTGTGTTTTACACATGATTGTCATAGCCGTATTTAACAGATAAACTGGCCCTCTATAATCAATCAACTCTTTGGGGACCAGGGGCATGGGGACAATGCCAAATATTCCAGGCCACCCTCTCCTTTCCACTGGTCTTTTTTTTTTTTTTTTGTCTCTGTTCTGTGTACAGTGGCTTCTTATCAAACTACAGATTCCTTTTTACAACTTTGCTTAATCTTATTATCATTTTGAAATAATGAAAAATACATAGTGCATTTAAAGGTAAAGAATGGATACATGCAAACTACATCCAGTGTCTAAGATCATTCCGATGTATAATCCCTAAAACAAAACAGAAACTTTAAACCTGCCACTGAATTATCAGTCTCACCTCTTGGGAGGATACAAATAAGGATGAGTAAAGAGTAACCATATTGCATTCATTGCTGAAGGTGGAGGTGTCTTTGGAACCAAGCAGAACTGGGTTACTTAAGCTAGGCACCAATTACTTATGTCAGCTTTGGAAAGCTAAGTAAATTTTTCAAACATCTTTGTCTACTTGTGCTAAAATGTGGATATCATCTCTTTCTCAGTTTAGTAAGAGGACTAAATGAGAAAAACATTTGAGAGCACTTGACAAATTACAGGAAACCAGTAAATGTCAGCCCTTTTTCTTTTTTTTTTAACCAGATATGTACCCCGTTGTGTTTCCAACTTTATGACACCCTCTTTGTATATTTGTTCAAAGAAACATTGTATTTCACGGTCATTATTATTGATAAACAGTACGATTTACCACAAACAATAAGAAATTTAGTATTATGTCATATGAAACTGTGTGAGACTCAGCCAAAGGAACCTGAGCACATGTTGATGCAGATGGCTACACCCCTTGTTTTACTTTGATTTGAGATTCAAGAGAACCTAAAAACTCAAAACAACAATCATAGAGGCATGTCAAATTTACTTTTTCTAATTATTATTGAGTATCTTGTGTTCTTTCCCAAGTTTCCCAAGGGGATAGACGAGAAGTTGATACTACTGACCTCCATCTCTTGAAAAGTTAAGATCTTCATTTGGCCTTTGCACATAAAGACAGACTCTCCACTACCCTTTAAAAATCCATAGTTTAACATTATCTTAGATACCCACTATGGGCAAACAAAAACATGTTAATATGATTGTGTAAATGAACAAACAAAAATTGGAGGTATTTGAAAATATTAATGTAGTATTTCTTGTTCTAAAAGTTTAAAAGTATAGTAAGTTACTTTTTTCTCTTAGAGCTTTTTGCAATAAGTTGTAGAAAACATGAGTAACTATATTTCAAGATTTTCTCTTCTATATAATCCCCTCTCAGATGTTTTCAGACACTAAAGAATTTTCCAAGGATTAACCTTTATAAAGCATCTTTTAGAAAAGAATACACAAAAGAAAAAGAAAACTATGCGAAATTTCCCAGAGAAACTCTAATTTACACTAATGAGTGTACAGGTCATATGGAAAATTAAACACCAAAATCTAAATTTTCAGAGCAAGGGAATTTATGCACACAAATCCTATTACCAGCTAATGGGATTTGTGTGGATCCCCAGTGACCTATTTAGAAAATGTACCCCCTGCTGTTTAGATGAATATATCATGTGAACCAAACCTGAATACATAGTCCTTCTGTTGGCTGCATCTCGGATCTGTCAAGTGATCCCTCTATGATTTCCACAGGATGCTGGCAACCAAATCAGTACGTATATCGATCTCACTGACAGTGCAAAATGACATCTATATTTTCTCTCTCCTCTGAAATTTGTTTCAAATAGTTTTTAAAGGTTTCTTCCTCCCTTCTCTCTTCCTTCTTCTCATCTTGCTCCTCTTTCTCCTTCTTGTCTACCTCCTCCTTTTTATCACCTCCTTTTTTCTCTCCTTCTCCTGCTTCACCCTCTCTTTTTCTTCTTGTCCTCTTCTTCCTTTTTCTCATTCTTGGATGCAGAAAGGAAACAAAGGAACCATTAAAGCATTGGTATTCTTTTTATCTGGGCTTCATTGAAGAGAAAGAGGCTCTTGTTGCAACTGTGGAACACATCACTGGTGTGGCTTCAGAATTATCTGTGATACATATATAAAAAAAAATTGTAAAATTCTTTGTATTTATAAGACAGGCGCATTGGGCATGAAGAAAATGAAATCCCTGGAGCAATTGCAGATGTGGTAAAGTTTGCTTTTGGTGACCTTGAATTCACTTTGTGCAACATTCCTTTTCTAAATGGCTATTCTTTGTGGGATAGGAGCACATACTACTCTTATGCTGCACTCTGATGGAACCCAGAATCACACTCCAGATAAGATGATTGTATTCTTCCAACTGATTTCTGCTGACCAGCTGATATAAACACTCATTTTCTCAAGTGTACATCTCAAATTCTTTTTTGGCACATGCAATCTGAAAAAAAAATTAAACTAAATCAAACTAATAAACAATTGAAGTATTTCTCTTTAAGTGTCTGAAATATGAATGTGTTTATAACTAAAGAATCAAACTATTTGATAATGATAAAATAACAGCTTATATTTTAAGAAAATGTAAGGTAAGAAAAAATTGGATAATCAATGTTTGTTGGTATTCCTCAAATCATAGCACACTCCGGGAGTAGCCAGATCATTCACATCATTCACCTTGCAGAGAGCTGCCCTTTGAAATAAATCCAAGATGGCAAAACCTAAAGTAATTCAAATTTATATTTATATGAGGCCTACATAATGATTTACCATAAAATAAGGTTCCTTAAATCTCTTTGTTACTTAATATGGAAAATCTAGAATGTTGATGTTTCAACACCAGGAGCTGCTAAAACTTACTAGACTCATAATTGGTTTTTGCACAATTGGTTTTTACTACACTTCTATTTTACTTATTTCATGTGGAAGTGTACTTCCACTTTAACATTTCACGATATCTTAGCAAATGCATTTAGTACAAATTCTTCCATTGCTTCATTTTCTGTTGATACAGGTATCTATCTCCATGACCTCCTGGCTTTATCCTGTTAACTCTACCTATTAGAGCAGGGGTCATTGAATTCAATTTTAATTTTTGAAAAAAAAAAGTACACTTTGTAAGGATTGATATTTTGTGACTCTTAATTCTTTTTTAAAGTTTTCCAGAGTTCAAAGAGACATCTTTTAACACAATGAAATGATTTGTAATTACCATGTGGACCTATCAGACACCTTTATTAAAAAAGAGAGAGAGATGTATTTTGGGATCTTAATAATCTATTATTTTCTTCATAGACCATGAGAAATTTTGCTATTTCATAATCCTAGGAATTATTTTATCTTTACTCATCAATCATTTCCACTGTGTTAAAATAACTAAGATATAATCAAGAAAAACAATGAATCATCTAAGGAATGATATACAAGTGAAATTCAGTTTAACTGTTGTGTTCACAAAATTATTGGGCCAGTCACAATTTTTGTAGTTTGCTTTAGCTTTGACTGAACACAGTGAAGATTCTTAATGTTTATTTTCTTCTTTTTATGTTGCCAGACATCAGAGGAAGATATTTCAAAGTAATTTGGTGAATGGGATGATGAAAACAGGCAGAGAATAGCATGGTACACTATGTGGTGGTACATTGGTAATATCAACTGAATTTTAGATAATGGCTTTTTAGGTTGGAGATAGCTCAGAAGAATTTTCTTAAACTCAACCCCAATGAATAAGGAATATATTTCTAAAGAACAAAGGTAATGTGATTTTCTCACCCAATTAAAATTGTACATATACAAGTGCACCCCTATATAATCAATAGGATGGATTTCATAACACAATTTTTGATTAAAAAAACCCTACACATCCCATTTTGCTACAAAGAAGTATGCCTATATTATTTCTATATATTTGATGGTATTTTATGCCAAAAGTTGCTGGCCATAAACATGTTTGCTATCATGACATTCTGATTAATTTTTAAATTCACATTTTAATTAAAAAGTTTGGCAGATTACTTGCAAAAACTCCTAAAATATTTTTTTGCAATTAAAGAAAAAGTACTCATTGGACTCAGTAAATGTTTTTGTCTATTTTTCTAGGCTTTTGTCTATTTTTTGAGGGTTAAGCTGCATACATTTCTAATGGGAGCATTTATATGTTCCAAATTAAAACTTTCTGGCAAATCTATTAAAAGTGTGCTGCTTCTTCTTGCCAATTAATATTGGTTAAGGAAAGAAAGAGCCCACAGGATGATCACTGCTATCCTTGAACCTATAGGATATGAAAAATGTTAGGGCAAAGGGCCCAAAGGAGTGGACAAAGATCCTGGAGTGACCCACATTTTCTCTGAATGTATTTGTGTTTTCACAACATTTCCCAAATTTATTTCATATGGAACATGTTACTGTTGAGTTTGGCATTTGAAAGACAAATGCTGCTAATCAAATTACCAACTAGTTGGTTTAAGAATTTTCCAACAATACTTTTTAGACTCTATTCCCCAGTTCATCCCAGGGCAGCAACATCAGCACTCATGACAGCTAAAAGGTAATATAAAAGGATCTTTTGTTGTTTTATGAGCATGTGCCAAGCCAAATTCCCATTGTAAACCTACATGTCCAATTACCAGAATCACTATGTCAGTTCAGGCTCAGTGCACACATATATTTTTCCTTATTTGTAGACTTGTAATTGCTTGCATTTAGCTCATACTTTTATCCAAGAAAAGAGACATAAAATTGTTTATTGATTATACACATGCAAGTAGGTTTTATTTAAGCTGCTGAATACAACTTATCAACCCAATTAAATTAACCCTATAACTATACTGAGTGGCAGAGGTCTAGATTCTCTTGATTATGTGGTATTAAAACACATCCACCGAGTTCCCAGTTCTAGTCATGTGTGTCAAGGACATGTGTCATACAGATGGCTTAGTAAAATCATATCTACTTTGTTTTTATCTGGTAAGTTCTTTCAATCCTCAACTACAACTAGTAGTAAACAATTCAAAGTTTCAGAGCTATTATGCCTCCAATCTGATCCAATCCCTTAATTCCTATTATAGATTTCTAACCTTTTTCTTTATGGGTGACCATTAGGATCCTATAACTCCTTTTTTTAATTTTTTTTAAATTGTTGGTCGTTCAAAACATTACATCTAACTTGATATATCATATTTCACAGTTTGATTCAAAAGGGTTATGAACTCCCATTTTTACCCCGTATACAGATTGCTGAATCACATCAGTTACATCAATTACATTTCCATTGATTTACATATTGCCATTCTAGTGTCTGATGAATTCTGCTCTCTATCCTAACCTCTACTATCCCCCTCCCCTCCCCTCCCCTCTTCTCTCTCAACCCCCTCTACTGTAAAACATGTCTTCCACTTGTATTATTCTTCCCTTACCCCTCACTTCCTCTTGTATGTAATTTTGTATAACCCTGAGGATCACCTTCCCTTTCCATGCAATTTCCCTTCTCTCTCCCTTTCCCTCCCCCCTCTCATCGAAGAGCAGGAGAAGAAGATTAACCTATAACTCCTTTTTAAGAAAGGCAAACTGAGAGTCTAGCATTGAAGTTATGTTATTTTTTTCTCCAATTTTCTAGTTATTTGTTTAAATCATACTTGGATCATTATTTTCAAATGGATTTTATATAAGGAAGGGATATAGGAATACTTGTATATAGTAAACTATAGCAAGCAATGCAGATGAACTTGACTTTTATAATTTAGGATATATTTTGGAGGACATATTGTACATTGGGTTGTAGGCCAGTCTCCTGAGAAAGATAAAAAATAGCAACAGTGAAAAAGGTATGTCAGATGTCACACTGGAAGTTTATGGCAGACTTTAGCAATGTCTGGGGCCTTCCTTGTGGAAGGTCAAGCTCCATGGAGCTCAAGGAAGGATTCACAGGGAAGATGGCTGGTCTCAGTCACTACTGTTCAATTGAGCATCTGTCATGTTGGTCAACTTGCTCCTCCTTCCAGCTGTAGTGCTCTATCCTCTCTCGCTGGACTCCTGGCATTTCCTTTTATTTTCAGACCAGAGGTATCCTCCAACAATCCCTTGCAAGTCTCTCCTGCCTAGCTTTACTGTTCCTTCCTGGAAAAAGAAAAATGCCTGTGATTTGGAGGCCTTTCTTGACGAAATTACTCTTATTCTGTTCATCTAAATGTGGATGTTACTCACTAAAACTCTTCTTCCTCTTGAAGGAATCCACATGTTACCTCACTCCCATTTCCTTCCACTGATGTCTTTTCTCTTCCTTTGAGACTCCATCCTTGCAGAGCTTAAGGGACCTGCAAATTTATCAGCAAGTACAGAGTTTAAAACAGTTTTTAAATTTGACAACTTTTATAAGACCAAAACAGAATGCCCAATAAATCTGGGTAGGAGCTGATTACTACATATGAATGCTTTACAGTTTATTAGAACACCTCTATTATTTTGTAAACTGACATGCTTCTAATCGACAAGTGGAATGAATGTTAGATTCACAAGCATTTCTCTTGTGTGTTCATTTTACCTTTTAAAGAACCATGAGTGCTATATATGGCAAGCTAATTAGTAAGAAATAGACCAGAGGAAGCAAGCTAGGACTTACTGGTGGCTGCCAATTGTAAAATGCAAACTTCACTCTATGATAAAATTCTAGAACATTCCTTTGTTTTTCCCAGAATCTCAGGTTTGAGAGGAACACATGTTGCACAGGTAAACAGAAACCCACCTAGCCATAGCCAGTGTGTGTGGAAGGACAGACTCACACAACCACCTCACCATCAGACTTGAGCTTTGTTAGATCAGAGACCAGTTGTGTCCACCAAAGATTCCTAAATGAGACAGACCCACAACAGGGAAGGTACGTTAACATAAAGTGTGTTTAAGAGTCAGCTGAGGATCTTTATTTTCAAACCAAAGATTCCATGTTTTGTCATTTTCTACTAGCAGTAGATGACTAATGAGTAATTTGCAAGCAAGAAAATAACTTTAGCAACTGCCAAACATGTAAAAGTGTTTTGTGAAAACTTCATCAAAAATTCAAACAAAACCACTTATATTTTTCAATGTGCAAAAATCTGTCTCTTTTAGCTTATGTCTTATCATTTGATTATAAGATTTAAGATGAAGTGAGTCCTCTTCCTAGTGGAAGTCTGTATGTAGTCCATCTTGTCAAGGCTGTATTAGCTTTTAATTCATTACAAATATTTGGGTTGTTTGGGTTTTTCCTCTTGAATATAGGAAACAAATCAAAACAAATTTAATTCAGTGAAAGATAAGCAGATATTTCAAGTGACAAATTGAAACACTGTTATTCCAGTTGCTATTTAAGAAAACTTGCTCTTAGTGTGGCCTCATTTGAATAAATGGCACATTCGAAGGTTTTGACCTAATTTGCCAAATTATAGAAATAAAAAAACTAAGAATCTGGAGGTGATAGGAGCCATTATAAATATTTTTGTCATTCCTTTTCTCTTGATTTCTCATCTTTGAGTATATTTCACCAAGGTTTTCTCTTTTAAACTATTTCTGTGCTTTTCCATTCTGGGAAAATCATTGTACTAATGGAAAAATATTTCTTAGTTGAAGTCCCAACTGAAACAAGTTTGGAACTAGAATATCTTTAAGAAAGGAAGACTATCACATTCCTAATTTTTTTCCCTGAATTAACTCCAGGGTATGTGACAACAGAGTTTTCTTATTTTGGAGAATTCCTAATGACTTAGACTGAGTAATGAAAGGGGAAATCTGGGTACCCACTTTGACTCTACTCAGGTCAATTTGTTTATGTGAAAGTACAAACATTGGAAAGATCTGCTTTTGAAGGGGACCCAAACAATCCTTCTGATCTGATTTTTTTTTTTTTAAATATATAATTTAACCCTTAGCAACTACATTAAAGAAGGCATAATTAATAATTTCCTCTTGTATTTTGTATGTACTTCTATAGCATAGCACTAAATAGACTTTGTTTTGAAAGCTGCTATTGTACATTTTATTTAATTTTGACACCATGAACTACTATAATAGAAAAATACAATGCATATACAGGTCTATATGTGCAGCCTAGCTCAATTCTTAGTGAAGTCTAGGTGTTAACAAATAAAATGACTATAGATTTAAAGAGAAATGTTATGGTTGAATATAGACTTTTTAATAAAAGAAAACTAAAATACTACACTCAGAACACCACTTCTCTCAATAAATTTTAAAGTCTTACTTTGCTTTGGATTCATCAGAGAAGAAACCCTGACTTGAATTATTTGCTTCCATAACTTCTTGATTCTATCAGCAATGATATACATCAAAGGGGATTTACAGTTTCTTAACACATGCTATTTGAAATGCATCTCATCTCAGCCAATGTGGTTTTTAAATGCTTTATTTTTTCCTACATTGTTTTCAAAGAATCCTATAATTTAGTATATAAAAACGTAAAGAGCCAACGATAAGATAAAATTGAAATTAGCTGAACTAACTCTAGTTTAATTAGCTATTTTTCCTACTTCCTTCAGTGGAGATGCCTACAGAAATAGTAACATTTTCATTAGAAGTGAGAGACCTCAAAGTGAAACCATATGTTCCACTGAAGCTAGTCCTTAAGCTCAGGAAATACCAATTATCTTTGTTGTTGTTTTTTTGCTTTTAACTCCTAAAAATTTAAACATGGTTTTGCATTCCAGTTTGGCAACTACATGCAATTCTCCATCAATGTCACTTATTTTTGTGCCTTTAATCTTTTTTTTTTTTTTGTTAGGTTTGATGTTTCCTCAAAGATTTTTTTTTCTGAATGAAAGAGAAAATGTGATTTTAGTTCACACAGTTTAGTTTTGTATATTTTCTCACATACTCAAGCTGAATGTGAGCAGGATTAGAAATATCTTCTGTTCTCTGTGTAAAATAAGTTATAGAGGTTCTTAAGACTGCTCATCTATTTTGAATTTTGTGACTATTTTAGGGACCAGAATGTCCTATTTCTTGAATATAAATTTACCACAAATTATGTTCACATCAGTTCTAGGAAATAATACAAATAATTAGAAATTAAAAAAAAAATGCATGACATTGCTGATCCTCACTGGATGATGTTCTGCAATTCTCTTTGCTAAAATTTCCTGACTAATATATCTAAAGTAACAAAGTTCTGACCTTCCTTTGCCTTTAATTTTTTTTTTTTGTGGGCCCATAGTTATTCATCCATTCAAAAGTATTTATTGACTGACTATATGAGATGAGAAATGTGGTGGTGGAGCATTCTCTCTCTCTCTCTCTCTCTCTCTCTCTCTCTGTCTCTCTCTCTGTCTCTTTCTCTGTCTCTCTGTCTCTCTGTCTCTCTGTCTCTCTGTCTCTCTCTCTCTCTCTCTCTCTCTCTCTCATCTGTACACTACTGTTATGGGGCAGTGAAGGGTTTGCATTTATTTTTCTATCATTCATTCTCTTATTTTCATGTAAACCAAAAGGTGGCACATAACATAAATTTCATCTGCAAGCTACTCTTGTCCTGCTTCTGATGCAGGATGTCAGTAGTTTTCAATGATACAGATTTTGAAATCTTATGTTTAGCCATTCAGAAACAATCTAATCTAATGACAATCACTAACTTTGATATAGTAACATTCAGTTTGCCATTTGCTCTTCACAGATAGTACTTGATTTAATTCTCACTAAGATATGATGGTTTGGGTTTGTTATCCTTTCCTCTTGGATGCTATTTGTGGGTAAAGTCACCCAGTTAGGATGGAGTAGAATTGGTGCCAAACCTAGGAGGAGTTTTGACTTTGGACTATATTGTTTTCCTTCTTATGCTCTCCTCTGTCTCTAAATTACTAGTGTGAGACCGTCCAGTAAAATTTAAGAAAATGAGAAAACAAATTTGATGCCTACCTTGATAAGTGTGTTTAATATGTAAATCTTTTAGATTTTAGTTTCTTAATCATCTGATCATAGTTATTTTTAACTTACCTCTTTCGTACTTCATTCATTATGGATCTGACCATGGATCATAGAACTTTAAAAACATGAGGAGGCTTAGATAGGATTATGCTCATCATTCATGTCTAAAATCAAGTTGTGCATGAGGTGTTGTTATAGGTGTGTAATGCAAGAGAAGACAATCTGGCTGTTGTGTCAACAGAGCTACCAACGGCAGTCTGCAGTCTGGAGGAAATCTATGCGATTCAGTTTTTTTTTTTTGCAGAATAGTGTAAGTCCTCCACCCTACTTCTTTAGGTCGTCCTGAGGATCTGATGAGCTGCTGTGTGTATAAATCACTTTCTAAATGTAAAGTGTTAGAAAATAGAACCTGTTATTATGAAGTATACTTATGGTGAGATTGCCACAATATTTTATTTCTAGATAACACAATTGCTTCTTACAGTTTCAAATGCAGGGAATATATATTTTTTAAAAAATACAGTTTTGTGTGTATGTGTTAAAAGAAGGCAAACTGACACTTAGTAATGAGCAGAACTGGGAAAATAGTACAGGCTGCTGGCCCCCTAAAGAAATTTAGCTTGTGTGTTAAATTTACTTTAAAAATTAATGAGAGTGTTGGAGTTCATAGTTAACCCTCATTAGAGCTCCAACTGGATAGACTAGAAAAAGGACCAACTGCTACCTATAAGCACGTTTTTCAGATTTCTGTTTCACAAAATAGATTTGAATCCCTAGCTCTTAAGGAGGGAAAAAAAAAAAATCTTCCAAGCTTGCCAGCCGCTCAGAGCAGTATAAAACAAAATGGAGGTGGGAGGACAAAGCCTTTCAGGATCGAGCAGAGGCCATGTAAACAGATGTGGGTGCAGTGAATAGAAAAGGTTGAATAGTTGCTTTGTTTCTTGCTCTCTGTTTGTGCCACAGAGGGTCCTCTCTATACAAGTCTTTCTGGCAGATGATGTGCCACATCACTCTTCTGCTGTAGAAACATACAGAACCCGATATTTGCTAAACATGGGCACCCTTAGATCTTGGCTCTATTTATTTTAATGAATGTTTATTTTAATGAATGTTTCATATAAGACCAAACACTGATGGTAATTTTGAAAGAGAATTTATGAAGAACATAATTGAAAAGCCAATGTAATTTTGCTTTTTCATCTACTGACAGATAACCATCAGTCTAAGGCTGCACTGTACAAAGAAAACTAGTGTGTGTGAATTTTAAAAACTCGCATCCATCATGGACAGGCATTAAGTGACATTACAGCTAAAGTGGGGGAGGTATCTTCATAATAAAAATATTTCCGAAGAGCAGTCCTGTTATGAATGTGGGCAACAGTGTTGAACTGAGAAATGTAACCTTTCCTCTATTCTTAAAGATTTAGATAGAAAACTACAGGCTATTGTTGAAGTACTCTACACATGTCCATTGATTTATTTCATGAGGAACTGTTATTGTTGCTTACTTGTAAAAGGTCACAAACACCAGAATTTGGAAATCTGCCCAGGTTCCTGTAAATATCCCCTGAGGACTGGCATTTGTGGTCCAACACACCACACTGAGAGTGGGTGGCTGGGTGGAGATGTGGGTGGTGGTTGAGAGGTGCGGGATGCCTGCTCTACTTTTTATTATGCTCTTATTCTGAGACAAATAAAATCAACATCAGCCCCTAAGGCCAGTAGTAGCCTACAGCAATAAAGCATAAAAAGCTTCTTCATAAATGTATATGGTCATATTCAACTCTTCCTCTGCAGTAGATTTTTATTTCATATGGAACAGAACAAATGAGTCTCCTGAAAGCCAGAGAATTTACAGCTTGAATTTACTATTCTTCTAGCATGGTGTTAACTTTGCTAATACAAATGTTGTGACTACTTTGCAGAAATTCTGCACTGAAACAAATCATGCACACCCAAGTCTAAGAAAGGGGTACAACTCCCACCTCAAAAAAAAAAAATAACACAGGGAAGATGGATGAAACTGAGAAGGTGCCCTTTTGTTGAGCGGCATAATGACTAATGAATAATAAAAATACATTATCTTAGAATCTGCAGTTAACTTAGAGATCCAGAGAATTCCACCAGGAACTCCTGCATCTTTTTGTGATATCCAATTATTGTTCTTTCATCAGTGGCTTAATTTGTGTAAGTGTATAGAATAATTCTTTAGAAGGAAGGGTTGGGGAAAGGGGATGATCCTTTGGGAATTTATCTGGTTTTTCCTTCTGTGTTTAAATACTTGCCTAATTCTCAAGAGGTTTGGAGCCATTTAGAAGTGTGTAAATAAGGTAACTTACTTCTGCAATTTCTTGTCCTGTTTTGCACTCTGACTTTGTGTGTGATAAAAT
The DNA here is from genome assembly GCF_045843805.1 of Urocitellus parryii. Classification (NCBI taxonomy): domain Eukaryota; kingdom Metazoa; phylum Chordata; class Mammalia; order Rodentia; family Sciuridae; genus Urocitellus; species Urocitellus parryii. The sequence goes on along the minus strand of NC_135540.1, from coordinate 14,201,588 downwards.
AACATGATTGGAGAACACAACTAAAAAAAAAAAAAAAACAGCATATCAAAAATCAAGGGGAGGAGAGGAGGGACAGGGACTGAGAGAGAGAGTTTAATGGGCTCTCTGTGAGCTCCCTCTTTTCTCTACCTAAGAGGAGGCAGCCCCACAGCCTCTCCTTCAGTCCTCCCTGACAGGACTGGAGGCCCTTCTAGACATGCCCCTGTCTCATGCATTCATGGGCCGCGGTGACACCATGGCTCCTTTTGTTGGGAGCCAGATAATTGCCCTCTCCTTCTCTCAGCTGCCATATGGTGCAGTGGAGACCAACTTACAAAGACAGACAGAGAGAGTGAGGGAGTGAAAGAAGAAGGGAAGAAAGAACATGGAGGGACAGCAGATGAAACTGATTCATGTTCAGCGGTGATGGGGCGAGTGGGCAGGGTGGGACTGGGAAGCCAGAGGGTAAGGGGGGGACGAGCAGGGAGTCTGCCCAGGCGGATGCTCTTGGAATAGGAAACTTCACAGATGAGCAACCCGGCTGCTTCCTGTGGGAGGCTGGCTCTGCTAATTCTCCAAAGATGGCACTTAAAATGGAATACCGATGCTACACTCATTTATAGTTTGTTCTCAGTATTAAAATTATTTCCATTATTCCTAATTGTCCGTGCTTACTTTATCATCATCATAATAGTTAATTCTCCCATATCTGTGCCATGTATTATTTAATATTTTTTAGAGCTTCTCTCTTCACAAATTTCAATGTGCACGTGTTTCTCCTTAGCAAGCAGATTCAATCCCAAACAGTTCTATCAACACCATATTCTATTTCAATGACATTTGGGAGCCTGCTTTTTCCAGGAGTCTAGAGTGTCTTGTGTTGGCATAATTTGTGGTTTTTATTTTTATTTTCATTTTTTTTGGGAGGTGGGAACCGTATGAATACTAATTTGTGGATGTGTTTATAATGATTTCTAGATTTTGAAGCTAAAATGACCTGAGTCCACTATGCAAATACATTTTGACACTTTTGAAAATGTTTGTATTGATTATGGCAAAATTTTTGGTTTTCCCTCTATTTTCTATGTTCTATAATTGCTACTATATTGATAATGTTTCCTGGGTCAAAAGAGGCAGAGGTACACCACTTGTACCATAACGATAGCTTAATAGTTTGTGTTATTTCATCAATGAAACAGCAGGTAGTGCCACTATTTTATACTTCATATACTGACATGCTTATGTGACATAAGATGATATTACTTGAAAATGCTAATTATTAGTATACAGACTCTAAGGCATATTTAAACATTATCAAATAATAGGGGAAGGTAAGTAAGTCATCATGTATTTCAGATAAAATTAGTTATTCAACTGATTGTAAAGGATACTACCTTGTCTGCTCCAATCCTGTTTTCACTTGACAGTCAACACACCACACTCTATCAATTTTTATTCTGCTTATTCACCCAACAGTTAGTTTATATTGCTGATCATTCCTAAATTCTCCCTTAAACTTGAAATGTACCAGAGTTCAAACTTAGGACTTATTTTTTATCTGCATCCTTGCTTACTTCTTTGAGGATCTTATCTAATTTTATGGCTTAAATATTACCATAGAATGACTATATCCACACTCACATCTCCTCGACTCTTGGACTCTTGACTGTGTCTTTCCAGCAGCCATCTCAACACACTCATGTTTGTGTAAAAGGCACCTCACACAAAACTACATTTTTGATGTGTACTCACTTAACCTGCTTCTGCCACTGGCTTCTCCAGTCACTTAAGGACAGCGCTAACTGATCTGTCTCTCACCCCAAATTCTAGAAATCATCACTTGTCCTCCTTTGCTCACACCAAAACCCACTCTATCAGTAATTCCTGTTGATTTTACCCTCAAAATACATCCAGAGTCTAACCACTTTTTATTAATTCCATTGTCATCATATTTGGCCAAGCCAACATTTTTAAAAATTATTTTAATAATCTACTTAATGGTATCACTGGTTTCATTCTTACCCTTATACTACATTTGCAATAAAACAGCCAGGGCATCTTTGAAATAATTTTTATGTTATTTCTTGTCCTTCTTGTAAACAACCTGGCTGGGGGTATAGCTCAGTTTGTAGAGTGTTTTCCTTGCATGTACAAGGCCATGGGTTCAATCCCCAGCACCACCAAAAACAAACAAAAAAAGAAAATCCTAAAACCTAGATGCCATTCAACAATGAATGGATCAAGAAAATATAGTACATATACACAGTGGGCTATTATTACTCAGCCTTATAAAAATAATGAAATTTTGGCATCTGCAGGTAAATGGATGGAACTAGAGAATATCATGCTAAGTGAAATAAGCAAATCCCCCCAAACCAAAAGGTGAATGTTTTCTCTGATAAGCAGATGCTGATCCATAGTGGGGTGGGGGGTTAGGGAAAAATGAAGGAACTTTGTTTTGTGTAGAGGGGAGGGAGTGGAGTGGTGGGGCTTAAGGGGATGGGAAGGATGGTAGGAGGACACAGACATTATTACCCTATATACATGTATGATTGCACTACTAGGGTGACTCTGCACCATGTACAGCCAGAGGAATGAGAAGTTGTGCTCCTTTTGTGTACAGTGTGCCAAAATGTGTTCTACCATAAAATAAATAAATAAAAATTTAAAAAAAATAAAAAAAAACAACAAACCTGGCTACCAATGAGCTTTTGATTCTTATCTGAGCCAAACTGGATTCTTTCCTATTCTGAAAATGCATGAGTAACATTCCAGTTTCAGGACCTTTCTAGCATATACTCTTTCCAAGATTTGCTCACTTCCTCCAAGAGTTTTCTTGCATGACATCTTCTTGGTGAGAACTTCTCTGATTTGCCATTAAACTATCAACCATACACCAAGTACACATTATCCCTCTTGTGTGTAATTTTTTTCCATACCACTTTTCACTTTCTGAGCTCCAAGTTAAGAAAACAAATCATCCTATGAGTAGAGTAGCACCAGGCACTAGAGTCATTGATAATAGGTGATACGTTTTCATGTGAAATCTAAACAATAATCACCATATCTAATTTCTCTCAGAAATGGACTAGCCAAAAAGAAATAAGTGATTTAATGTTCTTTCTGCCAAAATCTATATGATCCATCAAAATATATAATTCTACTATTCTTCTTTCTCACCCGTTTCCAAAAGAAAAAAAAAAATCAGTATGTCAGATGCCAAGAAATACATCTACAGAGCATTTCCCAAACTGAACTGATCTTAATGTGAAAGGCAAAATACTAATAAAGGATAAAAATTAAAATTAATATTTTTAGAATATTAATGAGAAAAGAACTGATATTTAGGAAAATAAAAGTAGCAATCTAGATTTGTCTCTTACCTCTAAAAACAAGTACTGTATTTCACTGCATAATTGTTGCCATTGCATTGACATATATTCATGAGCATTCTGTGTCTCCTAATCTTGCACCAAAGACAGTTTATCGAGAAATAATTTTAAGTAACACTGGCACAATTAAAAAAAAATCACATAATTCTTTTGCAAAAAGAAGATTGGCGTAAGATCTGATAATGATTATGCCCTGAAATATAGTAACTTAAATGAAAAACTTGGAAATAAAACTTAAGTTTCACCATTATAACCAAAACATTTTGACAAATGATAATACATGGTATTCCTCTGTTTTGAAGTAGACAAAGATTCTAACTGCCCTATTTTTTGTCCTAATTTCTTGTCTTTTGTGATCAATATGTATTGCAAAAACTTGCTGTGGGTATATTCTCTAGTGAAAAATTACTCAAAACATGTCAGAAGATCATTTGAAGTCAATACAATCAAATAAAGTCTTCAGAGATGTTACTTTTACAAACTGGAAAGCCTGGCCCTTGGGGTCAGCAGTGTCTCTGTTCAAAAGTTTGGATGCCTTAAGTGTTTCATGAAGGTACTTAATTATTCTGAGTTTCTGTTTCCTCATCTCTTAAATAAGAATAATAATATCCAACTCAAATCATTGTGGTGAGAGGGATAAAAATGTGTCCAAGGCACACATAGAATGCTCACAAAATGTGTATTTATTATTGGTATTAATGTAATAAAATTTTGATTGATAGGCAAAAGTTAGAAGTTTAGAATACATTTTTAGTCATTTGTTTTCTTTTAAAATTTAGAAGAAAGATTTTAATTTTATTTTACATCAATTACTCTTTAATGGTTTTAGTAGACTAATAAAAAGAGAAAATAATAGTGGGACATCTGGCACCTAGATCATCACTGTAACATGTTTCTTCTCAAAAGAATCTTGAAATATACAAAATCTCTACTGATAGCACATAAAGATAAAGTGACCTGACCCCAATCTAATGTTTCCCAGGGGATGAAGTTTGGGTGTGGAGAGACATTCAGCCCCAAACACACCACAGCAGAAGGCCTGGGATGGATTTGCGGACGGATGGCAATTACTGATAGGAATGGTGATGCTGATTGGGGATTACAGGCTCCTTCCCGGATGGCTCCCTTTGCATGTCTGCTTTTTATTTGGGTAGTTGTTATCTAGATTTTGTTTAATCTACCCACTCCTCTTCTCTGCTTGTTGAATTATTCTGGTGCTGCTGCTGTGTTTCAGCACATGAATGCCTCGCCAAGTGGTTGGCACATGACCCGTCTCCCCTCCCTACCTGTGATAGTCTTCCTCTACCTCACCCCACATAAACCATCTCAGCCGCCATGATCTAACCTGGGCAAATGACCAGAACAATGTGTCAAAGATGTCAGAAGAACGACATTTTGAGGCCTTATTATTGGGGAAACCCACTACAATCGTGTAGCATGTCCTACTAAATTCTTTGTACAAGGTTGTAGAGGAGGAATTTTAATTGACTTCCCTTATTTAATATTTGTATTAGCTTGTAGGACATATATTGGTCTTCCCACTTATTAGCCACTGGAACATAAGTGATTAAAATATGTTATTCCACAAAGAAATAATAAATGTTGGAAGTGATGAATATGCTAATAAGCCTGATTTAATTATTACACAATGCACACATGTATCATAATGTGACATTGTATCCCATAAAGATAAACAATCATAACCCACCAATTAAAATGAAAACAAAATCTTGTTTCAAATCATATACCTAATACAAAAAGAGAAAGGCACATATCTTATGACTTCAACTCCAGGCAATTCCACTACCCAATTTTATCAAATAGGACCTATAGACAATAAAAATATTATTTTATCTTGAAAGATCACATTGCTCAGTCATTTTGGAAGTTGGATGCCCCAGTGCATTACACAACTTAAATTTAGAGGTCTGATTTCCTTTCTCCATACTGTTCTGTAGAGCATCTTGGCCTTCTTGGCTCACTGATTAGTTTTAGCCATGCATTATTACAAAATTTAGGTCTAAATAAAAATGCAACTGATAAATTACAATTAAATCTTGAATCATTGGCCATCTTTAATTTTAACCTACTATTTTTAATTAAGATGCAAACAAATATCACTTGAGCTATGTCATAGAACAAAAAAGGGCTAGTTGTGTAGTGCAGGCTTATGCAATTTATTTGAGGAAGTGCTCTGCCAAGTTCATTTTCACCCATAGGGACTTTATGTTGTTTTTACTGCACACATGGGAAACTATCTGTTCTTATTTCTCAGATGTCCCTGGGGACGCCACAGTTCTTCTACAGTTTTGAGTATTTTCCTCATTAAGAAATGAATGGGTAAAGGGTGAAAAATGTAAACATGAAATTAGGTAGAGAAAAGAGTAGAAGAGGTGAGGAACTTGGTAGTCAACAAAGTGCTGAGGTTTAAAGAGCATCCTCTTGTTCAAATCCTAGGTCCAAAATTTGTTACTAGTAGGACCTTGGGCCTCTTTGAACTTTATTGTTCTTGTTTCAAAAACCAGTATCTTAATAGTATTTGAAACCCTCAACAATAGTGAAAATGCTCAAATTAATACAGTTAGTGTGAAAATGTGAGTGAAGTAGAAGTGCTCAACAAGCACTGGTTTATTTTCTTCACGCATCTGTGCTTATTTTCCCAATTACTGTATAAATTCCCACAGAGCAGGATCTTCATTTTAACATTCTGTATCAAACAAGGTTTAGCAAAGTGTTGCTCACATAGCAATCACTGGGTAAGTGAAACAACAGGAAAGGAATGTAATAACAAGAGGTGGTTTGAGAGGAAAAGGGACTCACATGCTAGGATATCTCTGGAAAATGCTCTCCATTTGGCAATGCTTTGCTTAGTTGAATTACTCAACAGTTGTAACATCAAATAAAGTAAATTTTTCTTCTTCAGCCTGCTCAATAATGTATCTTATTCCAAAGAGCACCTCTCCCCCACCCCCACCAAACTATGCATTTTCTTCTTTAATTCATCAAAATAAAAATTTTAAAAATGGGAACATTTGTGCACCAAAAAACAGGGATTACTACATCACCCATAACACACACACACACACACACACACACACACACACACACGCTTTCAACGTTTTCATAAACTCCTTTCTCTAAAAATATCTCATTTGAAACTCAAACCATATTGGGGAAATTCACAAATTAACTGAGGTGAAATAATTGCTTTCATTTTCCTCTGTTTTTCCAGGAGGGCTGACACATGCTGAGATGAGGAAATATGACCTCCTCCACGTGTTTTCCATGAGGAATATGTTTGTTCTACAGCCACTGAGTTAAAAGCAAGCTTCATTCCCTCGTGTACAAAGGTAATTTGGAAAAGGATCCAGAGGAGTCAGGGTTGCTATTTCTCAGTCTGCTTTAGCCATCGATGAACTATTTTTATACCAACCACAGAGATGTTCAGGTGAGGTAGACACCACAGAGAATACAGGGGAAACACATTCACAGGAGTATTATGTTATGCTTACTCACTTATTCAAATACCATAATTCTCATTTCAAATTTAAACCAACTTCTAGACTATTTGATCTAGTGCCTGAGTCTAATCATGCTTTCACCATCCGGGTATTCAGAAAGGAAACCTGAGTGAGAATTGCCCTTTGCTCTTACTTGAATACTGTAATGAGGGTGCCATCTCTGTGCTCTGGACTCACTGAGGTATCCCTTTCTGTGACAAATACCCAAGTAGCTTAATGAGGTCAGCGTTCCTACTTGTCTAATTAATTTTTATTTTCTGGTTTTTACCCTGTTAGTTTCCACTGGGATGTCTATTTGAAAAACAATGTTCATTATTAAATATAGAGTAAAAGTTGTCCCTATCTCCATAGTTGAAGGCATTAAAGGATGTATATAGCTTTCAGTGAGATTATAAATAAATGGATCATTCTTTCAAAGGTATTGAGTAAACTTGAGTTTCTGGGGTTTTTTTTGTTTGTTTGATTTTGTTTTTGTTATGTGGTACTGGGGATTGAACCCGGAGATGCTTTATCTCTGAGCCACATCTCCAGATCTTTTCTTTTATTCTTTATTCTGAGAAAGGGTCTGGTAAATTGCCAAGGCTGACCTCAAACTTGTGATCCTCCTGCTTTAGCCTCTTGTCACTGGGGTCTCAGGCATGCATCATTGTGCCTGGCTGAATTTATGTTCTGAAAAATACTTGTTACTGTATCTTTATTTTTATTTGTATTCTTTTTTTATTTATTTTCAGAGCTATAGATCAACCCAGGGCCTCACATATGTTAGGCAAGTGTTACAGCTCTGAGCTCCACACTCAGCCAGTCACTTGGATTTTTAGAAGCTGTCTGTGTAGTCTGATCAAAGTCCTGATGGCACCCAATCTGTTAACCATAATAGCTCTTTAAGACTTGGATTTCTAAAAATTGTTCCTAAACTTCTTGAGAAATAGACCTCTAACCTTAAAGATATTAATATTGAATGTGAAAATATAGACTCTCTGCTAACCATGCAAAGAAGCAAATGTCTTCTAAGTGCTTAAATCAAAGGATCCCTTTGATTATACATTTCTATACAAGACTTTTAAAACAGTTCAAACCTCCCTAAAAAACAACCTTTAAAAAAAATGAAGTTATCCCTTGAAACGCTACTTTTCCTTTGAGCACAGGTAGATATTTATGCAATTGTTTGTCGAGTGCCCAAACTGTGAACATATTCTATGTAATGGGCAAAATCCACCACTCTAAGGAAATTTCAAAGCAAGGCAGTTTAGAATGATAAATGTCACATCAACAATTTGTACAACTTTTGGAAGCGTGTGGTTTTCACTCTGAAGTTCATACAGTAAGACATAACTAAGGACAACATTAAAGGGGCATTTTTCTTTCCACTTTTTTTTAAAGAGTTTATGACTGACTATTTCCAACATCATTCTGCTCTAGCTGCTTGGTTAATGGCAGTAGCTGCCTGCTAGCAATTTGTTGGTTTATAGCAATTGCAAAAAATACTACTTGAAATGAAACTTCCATTTCATTATTCTGTTCCTAATGCCAAAGCCTGTTGTGGCTATATTCTTTAAACCTGCCTTTCATTACTGCAGAGGAGGTCAGTATTATATGTCTGAGTATACGTCCTGTAGTATGAACACATACTTTTCAATCTCATCTTTAATGCATTGAAACTAACCTGAACTTTGGATTAGCATACGTTTGAAGTCTCAATAATTGAAAGGCTTTTATGCCTACTAGCCAAAATTATTTTTCTTTTAGACATTGAGATAAGAAACAGACCAACTTCTTGAGAGAATTGAATATGAAGTCTTTTAGATTTGTCCATCTTCTTCCCAAGCAGGAGCCTCTCTTGACAAACAACTTCCTCCTGGCCTCCCAGCCCCCGCCTGCCTCTCCCAGCAACTCTAAACTGAAACCAGATTTTAAAAATACAAACCAAGTGCTTTAGGATGAGATTCAGCGCTCATACCATATAAATCTTCAAGAAATGTTGAAAATGGGGGTGCGCAAGAAGGAGAATTGCTTTTTATGGGCTTGCAGATCTTAGTGTTAAAACTGAAGCAGAGCAATTACATTCTTCATAAAACTACAATTTGGTGACCTCTGACCTTTTCCTCATCCGGTCCCCAAGAGTTCCTCATTCCAATAGCAATAGCATAGGGAGAAAGAAAAGAGAAGAAAAAAGGATGCACATTTACAAGAATTTAGCTTCTGGCAAGAATCAAATTAAATAATTCACTTCCTGGCTCCTGGTTTACTTGACCTATCTTCCCTTGCTTTTCCTCTCTCCCACCCTCCCCTCTCCTCTTCACAGCCAGCAAGAGGCAGTTTAACCATTGCCTGGGCTGCTTCCTGCTTCCTTTGCTTTCTATTTTCAAATTCATGGGAATGGAATCTGCTCAGAACTCAATATTCACCCACCCCTCCACACCACATTGTTCAACCACACCAGCCACCTTGGACTTAGAAAAGAGTTAGCCGAGTTAACTACTTCAGGAATAAGAGTGTATCATAGAATATCAGCTGTGTTAATCCCATGTGGTGCCTGGGGGTATTCCTTGCTCTTGGAAGATGTTCCATGAAAAACTGGTTTTATGTTCAGGTCTAATTTTCTTTTAGGGCATAAAATATAATGGTTTCACATTTAATTAAGGAATTATTTTAGCTTATGATTTGTAGTACTAGGTCTATTTCTTGTATTCTAGTATTTTAATAACTCCAGAAAAAAATCTCACTCAGTATGAAGAATCAATTTTCAATATTTGTCCTATCAGGAAATGGGAGAGTGAACTTTCCCGCGAAAAGTGAGAAACAAAACTAAGTCCAGTTGAATCTCAGTTTATAAATTCTATGTATCCTTGAAACCTTAGGAACAACGCAAAAGAGGATCACACTAGTAAATGTTGACAAATTATTTAGATTTTTATTTTTAAGTGAATAGGATTGCTAAGTAGTTTCTTAGTTTGAGGAATTTTTCCATTACAAGTAAATTACATACTTTAAAAAATGAGATCAAAAGAAAAGGAGCAACAATAATTTAACCCTGCAATATATTTATTATATTCTTATATTACCCATATCAATTTATTTTTCAAATTGAAGTGTGAAGACACTTGTTTATAGTTGGGTATAAGAGCGTACAATTAAGTGTTCTTTTTAATTGTATGAAAGGAAACTAATTAGTTCCTTACTTGTTTTTCTAAAAATATGATCATTTTCCACTCTTGATGTATGTTTCTTATCTTGTTTTCTCATTTCTATTTCTGCTGCTATGTGGTTAGTTATCATCACATTTTGTCCATTTATATTCCTGTGAATAATTCAGCATATCACTATTCTCCTTTCTAGGCATAGTTTTCTGTGCAAGATGCTACCAGATTTGCTGACTTACATGCCTCTCTGACAAAATCTGTGGTCATTTTCCCAAGAGATGCCCCAGGTTCACCTACATCAGCAGATGTTTTCAGGGGCACAGTTTCAGTTAGATGAGTTGGGAGAACGCAGCACATACTGAAATTCACATGTCTTGAACAGTAGAGAGTCTCTGGGGACTGGGCACAGGTTTGACTGAAGCAAAGGATGTCAATGAGAACAATAGTGGTGAAAATAAGCTGAAAGAAGTCTCATGACAGGCCTCAGGGACAACAATGTCCTATCAAAAATTTACAGAAAATGTAAAGGAAAAGCTATTGTCATTACTCCACATTTGCATTTTGAAAGCACATTCATACAAATTAAGTAGATTCCTTGAATTTCATGCACCGAGTGTCAGATCTAGAATAAAAGCCCAATTGTTTTTCTATAACTTCATAATCTTGTGAATTCAGTCTATATACTGCAGAATCTGACCATGTGTTATACCATATATCATTAGATGTTTTCTATGCTTAATTTAAATTGAAGTTTCTGACTTTTTCCTTTATATTTTGGTTAGTGAATGAAGCTATTCAAAGTTATTGTCATATATTGTGTACTTATTTATTCTTTCATTATTTTTCTTCCTTGGTCTTCTCTGAATTGACCTACGGCTATCCTGTTTTCAATTCTTGCTGAATTTGAAAAATTTTACATCAATTTGTATTGTATAGGTTGTTAGTCCAAATATTAATAGCTGTATTTTCATATATATATATAAATTTGTCAAGCTCTATAAACTTACTTATACTATAGACAAGAACTTAAGCAAGGTTGTAGATGAACTCTCCCTAACTGGGTTATGCTAAAGTCATTTGAAAATTTATCTGCAGGTCTTCTTACATGTTTTGTTTAATTTTAATAATATTTTCTTTGCATTAAACTTTCTAGCCTCATTATAGCTAATGTTTCACACACTATATATTTAATGGTATGTAGTAACCCATTTGTGGTAGTTATGCTTCATTTATTTATTCTGTGGTGTAACTACTGCCAACCACATAGCAACTGAAATAGAATTCCTTGATCATGAGTTTGTAAGTTCGGGTTTACCTGAAAAAGTAGTTATAGAAATGCATTAGATGAGATATCGCAAATTCTTACCATTCTTTAAAAATTTATTTCCATTTCTTTGACTGCTTTTCTCTTCTGTGAATTGACTTATCATATTCTTGAAAAATACTTTTATTATATTGTTGTCTTTTCATGTTGAATTATAAAATTTCTATATATATTAATGCTATTAATACATTCTCAATCAATGTTCTTATCCTGTTTATAGGGTCATTTGTAAACCTGAAGTTTTAGTATTAACATGGCTATTCTATTGTACTTTAATACTAGTATAATCATAATGATACCCTTTTCCTTCATTTTTGTTTATTGTGATGTACTAAAATGATCTTTTTCTGTTTGACACTATAAAGATATTTGTGTGTGTGCATGTGTGTGTGTGTGTGTGTGTGTGTGTGTGTGTTTATATATATCCAGGCACCTTGATTTATGATGGGGTTAAGTATCAGTGAACTTGTAGTGATAATTTAAAACATTGTCAGTTTAAAATGCACTTATCACAGTACATCTTAAGAGCACTCAGAACAGTATAAATACCAGTTGTTTACCTTCATAATTGTGTGGCTGACAACACAATTGTGTGGTGCAACTCGCCACCATCACCCATCATCACTCAGGGAGTATCACTCAACATTTTCCCCTCCAAAGAGTTGCATCATTGTTTAACTTCCTCTTGTGTCACTTTTACAATTATATCCATAAATTCTAAAATTACCTCAAGTTATCCCAAATTTTGGGAGAGGTAATCTTTTTCTTGTACGTAGTAACTTTACTCCATGGTATACTGCTTTTCCTAAGGCTCAAAAGTTTTACATAATATAATTTCAAAAGTTTTTTTCTTTCCTCTCAAAAATCCCCAAGGCTCAACATGGTGAAAGTGCCTTATTAGAGCCACTTGACTCTTTAGCCCTGCTGTGGAGTAACTCAAAATAACCATATACACAAGTGTATATGGTTATTTTTTGAATTTGAGTTTTGACATCACATAATATTGTGATTTTAAACCTACTTAAGTACACAGATTTGGTTTTAATTTTTCACAACTTTTTCTACATGTAACCATGAGTAGAGACAAACAGCCTCCTATTTTATATGTCAATGTGCAATGTTTCTTGACCTTTGTTCAGGGAGAGGAGATCCATTCCAGGGCACCTGCTCTTTGCATGAGTCTCAGTTCCAGGTCTACCCTTCCTCTGCTGTTTTAGATCTAAGAACTGCAAACCCTAAGATTAGAACCCTTATCAGAGCAGGTAATGCTTGGACTATTGAGGGTTTTATGCATACTTTGGACCTTCATCTTTCTGGCATCTGGGATCTTTGTTCTTTTTCTTAAGAGTTGACCTTAATGCCATGCCATCCCTTGCCTCCTGTTCCCCTCCCTCCCTCCCCCTTCCTCTCCCTTCTTCTCTTCTCCCCTACTTATGGATTCATCTCATCTTATCTCTCTTCCTTCTCTCTCTCTCTCTCATTTTACTCATATTATTTTCTTGTTGTTGTTGTTGTTATTGTTGTATAAATGTAGATTTAATGAGCTTTTATTGAGGGCCTCCTTTATGCTAGATCCTCTGTGTAGACCTTTTTTAAAATTAGTTTTTAAATTTATATATGACAGTGGAATGTATTACAATCCTTATTACACATATAGAGCACAATTTTTTACATATATTTTATCTGGTTGTATACAAAGTGTATTCACACCAATTCGTGTCTTCGTACATGTACCGTGGATAATAATGATCATCACATTCCACCATCATTTCTAACCTCATGCCTCTTCCCTTCCCCTCCAACAATTCTGCCCTATCTAGAGTTCGTCTATTCCTCCCATGCTCCCTCTGCCTGCCCCATATGAATCTGCCTCCTTATATCAGCGAAAACATTTGCCATTTGGTTTTTTGGGAATGGCTAACTTCACTTAGCATTATTTTCTCTAACTCCATCCATTTACCTGCAAATGCCATCATTTTATTCTCTTTTATTGCTGAGTAATAGCCATTTGGTACAGAATAGAGGACACAGAGACTAACCCATAAAATTATAATTATTTTATATTAGACAAAGGTGCCAAGAATGTACATTGGAGAAAAGACAGCCTCTTCAACAAATGGTGCTGGGAAAACAGGAAATCCGTATGCAACAAAATGAAATTAAAGCCCTATCTCTCATTGTGCACAAAACTCAACTCAAAATGGATCAAGAATTTAGGAGTAAAACCAGAGAACCTGCGTCTAATGGAAGAAAAAGAAGGCCCTAATCTCCATCATGTAGGATTAGGCCCCAACTTCCTTAATAAGATTTCTTTGACGCAAGAATTAAAATCAAGAATCAATAAATGGGATGGACTCAAGCTCATATTATTTTTTACATTGAAGGATGAACTCAAGACATCATATTGCTTGAACTTTCTTCTTTTGATAGACTATTTCAATATAATTTCAACTTTTGAAATAATTTAGTACTTTCTCCGGTCTCTTCCAATCTTCTCCATTCTTGGCACAGTGGATTTAAGATACTCTTCCTGAAGAATATCTATTAGCATGCCAAGAACCTTTAGTTTACCTTTTTTTTTTTGTTCTAATCTAATCTGCAAGACCAAGTTCACCAAGGGGATGGTATGTAGTCCAAAGTACCTACAAAAAGTGTTTTTAAATAGAATATTATACTCCTTAACTATGAAAAGTGTCATTGAAAAGGCAATGCATTAAATAATCATAATAAGAAGGAAGATTATTTATAGCTGCAACAGTTGAGATTCTACGTGAAAGTAATGATTAGCAATTACTGCCTCTTTAAAGACTGCACTTAAATTTTATGGACTTTTCAGACAGACAATTTGTAAGTGTCTCATTGGTGATACAAGTGGTTCTGTTTTTAAATTCTCAGAAAGTGATAAAATTTAACTCTTTATTATCTGTTCTAAAATATTTAATTTGTCACGTATGAAATTGATTCATCTATTTTGCCATGCATATATTACAGTTTTGATGGGTTTTTCTTCCACTCAATGTTAAATGAGTTTTCTTTTCCTGAGAATACACATGTTCTTGATTAAATGGGAAGTGAAGCCTGCTTATAGATTCAGCTAAAAAAAAAATCAGCCATATATAGAAAAATGAAAAATGGTCACTAGTAATGTATTCACTGGGACTCCACTGGGATAAAAAGTGGTTCCGTTTCCTCCCTGACAAGACTCTTTCTCTCCATTGTGTCTTTCCAGAGCTTTCAAGCATGATCTCTCACTCTACATAGTAGTTTGTATTCTAAAGACTTATTCATGACTCATCTAGGAAGTTGTACTACCCTATTCATAAAAATTTTAAACAATAGAACAGTTCATGTATAGTTATAAGTTCTTTCTGATTTGCAAATTGAATATTTACAGCAGTCCTGAAAGTCAGGTACAGATTCTTAACATCATTTTACACCTGGAGAAACTTGTCTCAGATCACAGCTGGAAAGTGCAACCACCAGGATAGGACTCAGACACTCTGCTCCCTGATTCTCTGCAGATGTCCACTGTGCCTGCTCTTGACCAGTTACAACTGGCCATTCCAACACATGCTCAAATCACAACTACTCAGTCAAAATCAGTGATGCTGCCCACAGTTTCAGATCAACTCATTGATATGATTAATCACATTTCTGTTACAGAATTCTTTTATTAGACAGTAATTTCCAAAAGTATTGGGAAAAATGTATTATTCAAGTAATCTCTGTATGTGGGAAAATAAATGTCATATTTCTTCTCCTTTTACTTATGACACCAGAAAAAACTGATTAGAAATCTTAGAAATGAACCTAGAAAAGCAATTAAAAGAGAAAAGAAATAGTTAATTGTGTTAATGCACATCTCTCTTTGTTAAATGCAGATGTTCACAAAGTAATTGAAGAAATATTTATATCTCCCCAACGGATGAAATGTATACAACACTAGTTGTTCACCTGCTGCAACTGTTCTGGGCTTTATATTTATCTGACTATAGAGGTTGGTACCAAAAAATCAGTAAGAGAAGCTCCTGTAGCTAAATGGAAGAAAACATTGTTTCATGAACCCCAGCCTCCATTTTGAGTTTTATTGTAAACTCTTAAATGAAAAGCAAGTAATAGACACATGCAACATCTATTTGTTTAAAATTGCCAGTTCTGATGTTGGAAGGTATGCTTGTCATTATCACATAATTCAAGCAACATAAAATATTTTCCAGATTCCCTATGAAAACTTTTGAAAATGTGGTGTGTGTTGGCTTCTTTCATTTCTAAAAAGGTGATTAGAAAAATGAAGAGTGGAAAAATAGTATGCTTAACAAATCTTTGAGTTCCACAACCACATCACCCATTTCTGCATTTAAACTGATCATTTGCTGGCAGCAGATGGGTAATAGGATAAAAGTTTCCAATATGGCGTGGTGGGGATATATATTTTCAGACACAACATGAGAGAGTACAAAGCAGAGCTCTTAATGTGATTAACAAAGAGGCATGGAATCTGCTATCAATCTTCCTTGTTACTGTCATAGCACTTCCCAGGACTGTTAGAGAAACTTTACAATAGTTGAATGCATGTTGCACATACAGATGGGGAAGTGCCTCCGGCAGTTTAGGAAAATTTACTAGGAGTCCATTTTTTTCAATGTCTACCTTCTGAGTCACCATTATCAGTCTGACATTTTCATCTCAAAAGTCCTACTTTAGCATTGACATGGCAAATAAAAGCGGTACCATCGTTTTGTAATCATAATTACTGCATTTGAAAATTTTATCAGCATCAGTGTATTTCACAGAGATTAACACTCACAAGACTTAAAGTATCTTTATCATTTTGGTGCTACAACATTTCACCCCCATCCCCTGCCACAATTAGGGGGATCTCTTCTCATTTTTAATTTTTCTAATGAAAGAAAATAAAGCACTTTTGTATCTTGAGACTGTTTTGTGAAATGATGTTCTAATTGGTGTGCTATTTGAATACTAAGGTGCAGACAACTCAAATGCACTATTATTTATGGGTACTTTTTTGTAGACAAGATACAGAAATACCACAGGTATTGTTGTTTGTTTGCTTATTATTTTTTTTAATTTTAACCCAGTCTTACCTGTAAAGCTCTAAGCTTTCAGTAGAAAATAATCTCTGCTTTCAGTCAGAGCCATAATATTAAAGGTTTGATTTTAAATGCCTAAGTCTCCCAAAAGAAAGTTGCAGAATAATGTTGATGGATTTTCCTATCAGGTAGACTGTGGAGAAATTGGCTTGGGTTTGTATTACTTCTAGATAGGGACCAACATAACCCAAATGGATTCTTACTTCCAATTCGGTAGAGGTGAAGAGCCTAGCTAGGGGATGGTACAGTTTAAGTGAGAGAGGGAGATTGAAGGAATTATTTCATTTAACATTAAATTAGGTCCAAATTGAGTAGGGGGATAGAATAATTTCAAAACATGAAGGGAGCTTAGA
This sequence comes from Urocitellus parryii, assembly GCF_045843805.1. Classification (NCBI taxonomy): domain Eukaryota; kingdom Metazoa; phylum Chordata; class Mammalia; order Rodentia; family Sciuridae; genus Urocitellus; species Urocitellus parryii. Next base: position 14,184,768 of record NC_135540.1, on the reverse strand, counting down.
TTAAATTTAAGGAGACTTGGAAAATGGTTCAAAGAGAAAAAAACTGAAATTCAGAAATTTCAAAAAGCATTGGGGCTCAATGAGCAAGGAAAGAAGAGTCTACTTAGCAGTTGTGCTGACCTACATGAGATTGCACAGCTTGGATTTGTGGAGTGTCTAATCAGTCTCCTTTGGAAGAGCTCTCTGCCACGGTCCCCAGAACAGGAAAGGGTTGAGAAATTCAATAGCAAGGTATGGCTGATAATCAAGACTGTACATTTTGCAGTCAAGCAGAAGATGGAAGGAGGTCAAGTCCCTGGCTTGCTGACTAGACTGAGGATAAAATTTATTTCATGAGAAAATGAGACTAGTTAGTAGAAATGAAGGCTAGGACATCTTAGAAACCATAATCATGGAAGACAGAGAGATTAGAATAAGACGAAAACAAAAGTTGGTGCCATAAATATTGTGTCACTTGTCAAAACTCATAGACAGTGAGAAATCAAGGAATTATAAGAACAGGTAAGGAAGTTATCGTATTTAAATAAGGTTTGATCCTTATTTTTAAATGTTATACATATTTATAAAGTGTTAGCTCTAATTACCAAGTACATGCTTGATTATTAATTTCACTCAAATGATATTTGAAGGGGGAAAAATGATTCTCAGGCATCTTTTTTCCATTTGGGGTGTTAAACTAACCATTGCCTGGCTGAGGCGTCTTTCCAAATAAGAAAATATTAGGTATGTGGACATGACTTTCCTTCTTATCTAGGAAGGGGAAGAATCAGACATGTTTTGTTTTTTAAAAATAATGTTTACCTCTCCTTTTATTTACATCTTTTCCATATCTGGTCCCCCTACAGAAAATATTGGCTTTATATATATATTTCTTATATTCATTAATGACCATTGCGTGAGTAATTTTCTCTCTCTCTCTCTCTCCCTCTTTCCGATGACACTTTAATCCTACTGACATCTTTCAACACACAATGAAAAATAGCTCCTCATTTTCCTGGTTTCCTGACTACTGAGTACTATGGCAACGGATGCTGGTTGACTTAGTAAAACTTGAAAATGTCACATTGCTCTTCATTCTTTGATGAATGCACGTTCATGAATATAGCTCCATGCAGAAACAATTAAGGTAGCCTTTAAAGGCACCATCACCAAAGTCACCCTAAAATGATATTCCCCAGGTGGTGTATTCAGAGCAAGCCATTCCTGGTATTAAAAGACAAGTCTTTTTGCCTCTGAAAATTATTAGCAATCACTTGTAGAAACATTTCCTGTGAAACACAGTGATTTCCAAAAATGAAAATAAATCTTAACTCTAAATCATGAAACTCACTCAGAATGCTTTCTACCTCCAAAACTCATACAGCCCATCTAGAAAGAGAGTGAAAAGAAACAAATAGGCAAAGTATTTAACACAAACATATATTAGAAATTAATCAATTTTATTGATACATAAAACAAACACACATACACCTCACTAAACTATAATTAACCTAATTTTAACAAGAATTTGCAATACCAAAACATACTTAAGATTGTCTAGTGATGTACTGGAAAATATCTGCCTATCAATCAGAGATTGATTCTGTGTTACTAATCTATTACCTAAAATGGCTACGTGAATGACAATAGCGGTAATATTGAATATGTATTATTTTTACATTTATGTAGGAATAATTCACTGAACTTATACAGGTGGAGCATCCCTAATATAAAAATCAGAATTCTGAAATGTTGTAAAATGTAAAATTTTTTGAGTGCTGATGTAATGCCACAGAGGAAAACACATCTGACCTCATGTGTTCAGTTGCAATCAAAATAGATGTGCATTGGAATATTGCATAAAATTACCTTCAGAATATGTGTACATGATCTATAAGCAACACAGATAAATTTCATGTTTAGTCTTATCATCAAGATATCTTATTATATGTGCAAACATTTCAAAACCTGAAATTGGAAATATTTCTTGTCCAAGAATTTCAAACAAGGAATACTCAACCTGTAATGAGTATACACTTTTTCATTGTCCATACCCATTTTCTGATATTGCTATGATCTTATTGATAATTTCATATTAGATAACACTTACATTCTCATTTGTATAGGGTGCTATGTAACAAAATGTATTCAACCATAATTACCTCATTTTCATTCCAGTTATCTCAACATCTGTGCCAAAAAATAGGTGATATATTGTATTATTTACATTTTACAGTTGAGGAAAGACTTGAAAGCTTAAAATCTAACATCACAAGTTCACAAAGTAAGAAAAATTTCACTGTTACCTAGTCCTTCTGACTGTATTCTTTTCTTATTATACCATCTCTTTCATTTATAACTTAAATGAACCTTCTAAATAGTCAATATTCCTTAGAAAATTGAAGTTATTAAATAAGAATGTATTTTTAAAATTTATGGGTTCTTTCTAGATATACATGACAGTAGAGTATATTTTAACATATTATAGAAACAGAGAATAACTTGTTCCAATTAGGATCCCATTATTGTGGTTGTATATGATGTGGAGTTACATTAGTCATACATTCATATATAAGGATAGGAAAGTTATGCCCAATTATCCTACTATCTTTTCTATTCCCAATGGCCACCCACCTCATTCCCCTTTGTCTAGTACAGTGAACTTCTAACCTTCCCCTCATTGTAGTTTAGCATTCACATATTAGAGAGAACATTCTGCCTTTGGATTTTTGGAACTGGCTTATTTCACTTAGCAGGATATTCTCCAGTTCCATCCATTTATTGGAAAATACGATAATTTCATTCTTCTTTATGGCTGAGTAATATTGCATTGTTTATACATACCACATTTTTCTGTATCCATTCATCTGTTCTGGGGCACCTAGTTGGTTCCATAAGCTTGGCTCTTGTGAATTTAGCTTCTATTAACATTGAAGTGGTTGCATCACTGTAATATGCTGATTTTAAGTACTTTGGTATAAACTGAGGAGTAGGATAACTAGGTCAAATAGTAGTTCCATCCCAAGTTTTTCCAAGGAATTTTCATACTCTTTCCAGAGCGGTTGCACCAATTTACAATCCCACCAGCAATTATAAGTGAACTTTTCCCCCCCACATCCTTGCCAACACTTATTGTTACTTGTATTATTGGTAATGGCCATTTTGACTTGGGGTGAGATGGAATCTCAGTGAAGTTTCGTTTTTGATTTCTCTAGTTGCTAGAGATGTTGAACATTTTTTCATGTTTTTTGACCATTTGTATTTCTTCTTCTGTGAAGTACCTTTTCAGTTCCTTTGCCCATTTATTGATCAGCTTTTTTCTTTTCTTTTTTTTTTTAAATTTTTTGAGTTCTTTTCATATCCTGGAGATTAATGTTCTATCTGAGGTGCAGGTGGTAAAGACTTTCTCCCATTGTGTAGGCTCTCTGTTCATGTTCTTGATTGTATTCTTTGCTGTGAAGAGGCTTTTTAGTTTGATACTATCTCTAAATAAGAATATTTCCAAGTGACCAGTGATGAAGACAATCTGACAACAGTCATGACATTGAGTGACATGATCCCTGGACTGTGACAGAGAAGACTTCAAAGTCCATGGAAACACCATATTGGAAAGAAGCAGAAGCAAAGAAAATGACCAATATATTCAAGGCTTGCTTTAATTAGTTAATCATAATTCATGGAATAGCATAATAAAATGTAGAAAAATGCTACAATTTGGGAGTAAAAGCTATGATTATATGTAATAGACTGAATGTATCAAAAAATGGAATTGTATTTCAAGTCAGCATTTAGCACATGTGCACGAGGGAGTCAAATGAAAATATTCTCTGTTGATTTTCAGTGTCTCCACGAAAGAAAGTTTTATTATAGTGAGCCTATAATAGAACCCAAAACATGAAAATTAGTACAGCTTTAAAAATTCAGTCATTCTCTGCAAGAAAAAGTCATAAATAAGTTCATGAAAGAGAAGATTAAAATAACTGTTTTGACCTACCTAACAGGATGCATGTTGGCCTCACAACCATGCAGGAGAAGTACCAGCAAGCTCATTAGAGAATGTCAAGACTCACTCAGAGACAGTGAAAGAGAAGGGGTCAAGAGTGTACACTCTGAAATAAGACGATCATGCAAACTTAGTCAAACATCTTAACCTCTTACACCCTAGTTCCCCCTTGTGTAAGATAGGAATGACAATAGTAATGCATCATATCACAGGATTGTTCTAGTGTTAACAGAGTGAAAGCAAATAAATCATGTATTTGGGTCCCATCAATAAAAATATTTTCAGAATGAGTAATACTCTAGGGATGGTCAAATTAGTGGAGCAGCTGTCCGCAGCTGGTATTCCTGAAGCCTCTTCAGTAACTTTGTACTAGTCTGCAATGTAACAGAAAAAGAAAATGATTGCATTGAGTGCATTTCAAAAGTATAACAGTATCAGAAAGTAGAATGACAACAGTAGAAGTGAGCACATGGAACTAAATGTGAGTGGCTAAAATACCACAATCAAGATTGAAAATCCAATGAAATATTGGAAAAGAGAGTTTGTGACAAATAAGAAAAAGCAGTTTGGATGCCTTTAGTAGAGTATACAAACAGCTTTGTTAGTTGGTTAAAATAAATTTGAGGGATGAACAGATGCTTCATAAAATCTGGGATTGAAATAGGTCAAAAGACATGAAAATATTTTCAACTTTATCATAAACTAAAGGAAAGCATTAAAGTCACAAGACCAAGAGCCAATAGAGAAAAGAATATAAGGTGCTTCCTATCTTGTTGGTAGGACTGTACAATTTAAATATACTTCCTAGAGGGAAAGTATATTTGGAAAACCCAATCAGTAATCCAAATGTGGATTACACTTTACCCAGACATTCTATTGTTCAAATTCACTGTTGAAATTTACCAGCATTACAAGTTATTTAAATGTTTGTTATTTAGAAAAAAGAACAGAAAAGCATACATCATGAGAAACTGATTAAATACATTTAAAATAAGTATGTTAGTGCAATAAAATTCTGCTCTTTAAAATAATGATGTAAATTTGCATATATTGTCAGAGAAAGAAATGTCTGATTTACTAGTATTAAATCATAGTTAAATATATGATTTTTTAGTATTAAATATTCAAAGATGGCTACAGAATTATGTAATCATTCTTTATAACACACAGTAAAAGAAAAAAAAACAACAGGTAGAAATACAGGAAGGAAGGAGAGAAAGAGAAGAAGGAAAAGAAAGTAAATTTAGAAACAGATATAAAATTTCAATTGATTAGACATGCATGACTGTGCTTTCTTCTCTAATGAGAACTTATATTAAATTGAAAATAAAACCTTTTCCTTAAAAAAAATACATAAGAAATATTTTGTCCACAACTATCCTAGATAAAATAGTTTTCTGGATCATTACACAACTCTACTCCTGACCAATCATCTCAATATGGTAGCTCAGAAGTAAAACACAGTGTTCCCTGTATGTCAGGTATCAGGATGGGACCCTTTAATCCTCAGGGTAAAATAACTTATCTTTCTGGCATGTCATTTTGTTCAAAGATTTTGAGCAAAAATGAATTTTGTACTCTTAATATACTTTCATAATATTTGAGTATCTTCTCTCACACACATTTTGTAATTTTCCTCATGTGTTCATTATTATAAGCTAGAAAAATATCAATGAGTGGGTATTTTTCTTTAACAAATTCACATTTTTGGACACAATGATAAAAAAAAAAAGTGGAACTAATTTTAAACATCTACCTTCCCAGACACCTGCTGGCTTTCTTAGTTGAATGTATATTGCTCAGCCAACTTTTTTAATCAGTTTGAATGATTAATTTTTCTCATAAGGAAACAATAAGAAACAAAAATCCCCAAAGTATTATAACAGCTGGATTAATATAAATAAAATCATCTTAATGGAAAAGAGAGGTTAAAAATATTTCATTTGGTGGATTTTAAACTATTTTTTGTAAGCAGCAGCCGACTACAGAAATTTAAATGTGAGAAAAGGACAAAGAAAATTGATTCTGGAGCATATGAATTATTTAAGATGCTTAATTCATTTACATAGTCAGAAAATATGCAATTGTTAGTCATCTTTGTCCCCAGAGAAAGCACTTTGACAAGCATTTCCCAGACATAAGAAAACAGATGGGGTGACTAGTAAATCAGAGAAGTTGGTCAGAGAACATTCTTTGTGCTATATAACCAATCCGTTTTTCAGAACACTAGTTCCTCTGAATAACTCTTTCACCTTTAAACCAATTTTATTAACTGTTAGCCTCTTCAAAAACTATTACAAACACATGAGTATACAAATGACAGCCTAATGTTGATATTAGGATCACATATTTAGAGATCCTTCTCCAAGTCATCCACAGCATTACTACTCACCACCTGCAGCCTTCTGAGAAATTTAGGTCTGATCTGCCCCAGGTTTCATGCTGCTTCGAATGTGAAACTTGAAGAAGTTAGGTCCCTTCTCTCTGCTGAACATTATATGACTAATAATCAGGAATAATATGAAATGATTTCATGTGAAGCGGAGGATTAAAAAACTCAATGAGTGGGTCTTGAAAAATCAATGAAGATTTTTCTATACCTTATGCTTGATCGTTGTTGCTCTTGCTCCTGATATCTTATTCCTTTGTATCTCACAGTAAGTACAGCAAAAGTCAGTTAATGAGTACACGGCCAAGATTATTCTTGCAAATCATAGATATTATTTTCTCCCGCATCTTTTTTTTCACCATTTCACTATACCACTTCTCCACTGCTTTGACTTAAAAATGGAAAGAGGTGTGTCAATCAGTAAGATAAAATTAAATGTAGTTAGGTTACCAGGTTCTTAGGAGAGTTAAGCTGAATAATGTACTGCAAAACCGTTAGTGAATTGCTAAGACCACAATATGTTGGTAACATCACAAGTCACTCCTTCTTTTTTGGCTTCTTTATTATTTAACGATCTAAGCATTATGTTCATAGAATTCCTTGCTCTTTTGTTGGGTCGTAGAGATATATTTCGAAGCTATTCAACATTTTGCTCTTGTCTGAGAATGAAGGCAGATGTGACGCTTGATTCAGAAGTACTGATCAAACAGGGGCACTGTTGTCTATTACTGGTTTTTCACTTTGCAAAGAATAATTTCACATGAAAAATGACTGGACTTTTATCAGTTATGCTTCCACCAAGAATATTTAAAAAGCAGTCCTTTAAAAAATGATGTGGGTTATTTATAACTTCCCGTATTCCTTTCTTCTTAATGGCAACACAATGTACGATATTTTATAACCCCTGTAATTTCCATTATCAGTCTGCAACTCTGCATTTCTTTCTTTGTTGACTCATATATTTGCAAATTATTTATTCATCCCAAGATATATCCACAGTTGAAAGAAAAGAATAATGCCAAGGCTGAGCATGAGTAAAGCTGGTTCAGTAAAAGGCACATAAATCTCCCCTTTTTTTACTTCCCGTGTCTCAAATTAGAGTAGTACCAAAGTTTTAGAACTACTTTTAGAAATACTGAAAGATGATTTCTGTGATATAAAGGTTCATCTTCCATATTGAAATGTCACTTTCTTTTCTGTCTAGTTAATCTTAGCTCGGCTTCATTCTCTACTCCAGGAAATGTTTAACTGTGCTGCAAGTAATTGTTTCACCGCTTTTTTTGAGATTTCTCATGGAAGTTATGAGTCTTATTAGGACTTTTATTTGTTTTTATAAATTTAGCATTTCACATGAACTGTTTTGGAAGAACATATCAGAATGTCTTTATTTTCAACACTATTGTTTTTGCAAACTTGTCTAGACTTTATCTTGTTTGTTTCTTCCTATAACTGGTCTCATTTGATTATTTTAACTTACTCTTCATGCTCTTGAAGGTCACTGGCTTCCACTTACTTCCTTGAGAACTTTCCAGTTTTGCATATTTTGTTTGTAAAACTGTAATTGACTATCTAAACTTACTGGGTAACACTATTACAATGCTCAATGTTCAAAAAGTGCTGGGTCCTAGGAAGTTTTTCTATGCCCAGAGTATTTTCTTTTCCCTTTTTTGGCAGTAAAACTCAGTCTGCACATTGACAACGAACTGAATCTCGAACTCAAATAAATTATTTTAGCTTACTACTTATTATCTTCATAAAAGAGGAGACATATGTCTACCAACATCACTAACCTTTATTTGACTATTAGCATTGTGACATCTTTTTGGCATGAAGCCCACATAATTTTCCATACACCTATGCAGTCTAAGTGTATGCATGATTCCATCCATTTTCTAATTTTAACACAAACCAACAATTTATAGGTTGACTGAGCATAATAAAAACTTAAGGAAACTGTTAATTTTATATACATTAAAGCACATAGAACACATCATCAGCTTTCAAGTATAGAGATTTAAAAATGTTTCTATAGAAGGTGAATTTTACACAGTACATAAAAATTATTAAGTGCTTTAGGTCAAAAGAGAAAATGAAGAACATCATATTTCACTTACATAACAGTTATTTATCCATTAAGTTCCAAGTTTTCAATAATTATGTGAACATAATAAATATTCAAATACTCATTCATTCATTTTTTTCTTTCTTTTTCTTTTTTTTTTTTTTTTTTTTTTTTTGGTACTGGGGATTGAACCCAGGGACTCTCTACCACTGAACTATACCTCTAATACGTTTTAGTTTTTATTTTGAGATAGGATCTCACTAAGTTGCTTAGGACCTCACTAAATTGTTGAGGCTGTCCTTGAACTTGGAATCCTCCTGTCTTGACCTCCCAAGTCACTGGCATTATAGACATGAGCCAATGTACCCATCTTCAAATATTATTTCAAAGTTATCATAAAAGGTCTGTATTTATTGCTCAATTTAAGTTTTTATAGCTGCTGCACATCTAGACTGATGGGGCAGCTTGGGTTGAACATAGGAAAGTCAATGTTCTGAATCAGGCTCCAAAAATACCATTCTTAGATCAAATAGGTGGATTAAATGAGATACTATTAGAAACGAATGTATTAAAGAGACAATTATTATAATCTAAATGAGAGTACACAAACAAAATAGCAAGAATTGTTGCAGTAGATTAATTTTTCAGTTGATTTTAAATTGAGAAAGTAAAAAGGAAAGATTTAAGACTGAGTCTAAAATTTCAAGGCTTTGAATGGGCAGCTTAGCATTCATGGCACTACCAAGGTAAAGCAGCTTTGATTCCAGTTATTGGTTGTCATGTCTTCTCTTCTGCCAAATGCTGAATCTCCCTCCCAGTGCCATTTACTCCCAATAAAATTGTACTACATTTTCCTGTCCCACCAGTCTGTTAAATGATGATAATAGGTCCACCTCATGGACTCAGAAATTAGTAATCTCTGAATGAATAGGAAATTCCCATTTTGCTGCTTAATTTTTATTCAGTGCCAATTACTCCAAGTATATAATATTCCTCTAAATAATTACTCTCAAATATCCATTTTAAAGACCCCTGGAGTCCTCATCATACCTGCTTTGACTTCTGTTGTTTCCCTTTTTTTCTATTCTGTTTCAAATCTAAATTTATTATCAAAATTCCTATGTAATAGTGCAGTCTAGGATTCAACCTTCAACCCTTACTGCCATAATACTGTCTTATTCTTACCTTAAATTCTTCCGGAATGGACTGACTTCTTGTCCTATCTTGAGATCTATTCACTTTTGCAAATCTCAATCTTTGAATTTTGCCTGCCTTTCATAAATGCCTAGTCTGATGAGTGCTATTATAATATGTTTTGGAAATTGATAAAAAGGCAGGGTAAATGATAAATGCTGAACATGCACAGCTAGTTTAACTGTCTAAAGTTAGTCCAAGAATTGAATAGTATCAATCCTATATTTGTGTGTGGATCTTATTCCAGGTTCTATATAAAATCTTCTCCTTCCCAGATACCAGAATATGACTTGAGATTGCATAGATATTAAAGGAAATGTGGTGCTTGTTCTGTGGGGGTACATTGATTCTGGCAAACAGTAGAACATTTACATAATAATTCCCATCTGGAAGTTAGATTTATGGCAAAATAACCATAATGTGAATATTAAAAACAAAAGACTAATGAGCTTATTTTGAGGGGGAATGATGGATGGAACCCAGGGGTGCTTAACCACTGAGCCACATCCTCAGCCCTTTTTATATTTGATTTTGAGGCAGGGTCTCACTAAATTGTTTAGGGCCTTGCTACATTGCTGAGGCTGGCTTAAAATTTGTAATCCTCCTGCCTCAGCCTCTTGAATGGCTGGGATTACAGGCAGGTGCCACCATGCCCGGCGGAACTTCCATTTTAAGGTGCATAATTTGCCACATTCACTCAACTACTCTCTTTTAGACATCAGCAAAATGAGGGTAAAAGACTTTACTTTGAAAGATACATAACAAAGGGAAGATTGCTCTACAAGGAAAAAAATGTGAATGAGTGATAACAAGATATTTATATAAGTCAGTATAAAAACTGTTTTCTATCCTGAACTATTCACAGAATTCCTGACACCAAGGTTTTGGTGTATGACAAGAATATGGGAATTTAATTCCTGATAATACTAAATAGAAAGATTTAAAGGCTAGGAACATTAGGCTTGTGAGGGAGTAATACTGAGAGTCAGTTTGCTACCAAAAGAGAGAAATTGTAGGCCTATATATGCAAGTTAAATTCACTGGAATTTCCAGAGGGATGGCTGATGTTCAAAATAAGATCAAAGGTTTAAATGATTAATTCAGGATTTTTGATATTCAGGTACTTCAGAAAGAGAGGTCAACATAAATAGAAGGAGGGAAATTACCAAAGGCACTATACAGGAAAATCCCCCAGAACTGAACAAGAGACTCCATGATAAATGGAGCCCAAGGGATGATCAAAGGAACTACATGATCAACATAAGGGCACAATATTACACCTTCATAAGATAAAAGGAAAAGGTATAAGTGATCAATACCCAAGCATCTTCCAAATATATAAAAATACAGCATAAATAAAAGAGGAAAAAATGACATTGCGCTTCTCAATAACAATGCCATACACTAAATTAGGACACTTGGAAGAGTAACTTGACATTATGAGTAATTAAATAAGATTTCTGACCTAGAATTCTATATATAGCCAGCCAAACTTTCAAGCTATTTGAGGAAAGAGAATATTTTTACATACAGTGTAAAAGAAAATTCAATCTCTTTTGTTATTAATCTAATCGAGAATATGTGTGTAGTATTCTAAAGGAGGAAGCCAGCTTGATTTTATCTACAGTACTAATTAATGTCATCCCTGTATCCATGTCTTCTGACAGCTTGGTCCCAAGCCTACTCTGCATGGAACCCTGTGTGCCTTGCTTTGAACAGTGGGGTGACAATAAATCTGATGCAAAGAGAATTTTTGGAAGCATGTCTGCACATTTTCCCTTCCTCTTACTTTTGTATATTGTCATGTGAATGTCATAAGAACCAGACTAGACTATTGGAGGTTTTGAGAAACTTGTGCATGTAAAAAAGCTGGAAAGCATAGCTGAGTCACCAGCAAATGCCATACTAGATGGTCATGGCCCCAGTCTATCTACCAATTAAACCTAAATCTATGAGTGAATCCAGCCAATGTCAGTTAAGCCCACTCAGCCAGCAGACACACCAGCCAACCACAGCTTTGAGAAAATAATTTAACTTTGTTTTTTTTTTTTCAGTTTTACACCATTCAATCACTACATTTTGGAGAGGTTTTTAGATTTATCTAATACAATGTTTAAAATTATATAGCAACAGAGATTAGTGTATACATTCTGTAAGAGGGTGATCGATCAATCAACAGAAATAAAAGGTAAAAATTTATCCTTAAACCAAAGGGTAAAATTAGCTTGCTTTTTTATTATAACTTTTTAGTAGGAACTTTTTAAAACCATGAACTTATTTTAGACTCTTTAAATGATGAGAGATTGTGTTTACATAGTTTGATATCAAATAAGTTTTATTCTGTATTTTGTTGCTTTTTTTATTTGAATGAGAGAGGGAAAAAAAAGTCTAAAAATAAACTTGGATTACAGAACTAAATATTAATGCTGTATTCTAGCCCAAAACATGAGGATTTACAACCATAAGTAGCTGATAGAAACCTGGTACCCCAGGAATAGGGACAAGATTCTCTTGGCACAAAGACTGAAACTGGTGTGTTTGTGTGTGAGCACACGCAGGTTTGTATGTGTGTTCTGGAGAACGGAGCTTCCTGGGAAGCACAGATGGTTGTTTGTAGGGGGGTTATAGAGACAAAAATTGAGGGTTAAGTGTTGTAATTTTGCTCTTGAAGTATTTTTGTGTGTGAGAGAATTGGTTGAAAATATCTGGTTCTTTTTGGGGGGCACATGGGTTTATGCACAAATTTTATGAAGAAAAAATTTACTGTGAAGAATTTTATTCAGCTCATGCTGTAATTGCAGTATCACATACACTGAAAAATCTGATTGTGAATTAATAAATTGATGTTTATATGTGAAGGCATGGATTACAGTTGTTCAAAGAAAATATTTCTTTCAAGATAGTGAAAATAGAAGCTTTTCCCTTATTCGGAGAGTATATGGGAAGAAAATACATGATTGGAAATTCAAACATATCATTTGAAAAAGCAGAGTTAGCTTTCAAAGTCTCATTTAACTAGAGGATAAAACTTTTAAGTATAGTGTGATTTAAATGCGCCCAAGTAAATCACTGTGCTTTGATGGAGCAAAGATTATCATTTAAAGTAGAAGTGTATTTCTCCTTCTGTATGAAACAGGCAGTACAAGAGATAAATAAGGCAACTGCATGATCATTAAATGAGGCCTAAAATGTTCAGTGATTTTGTATTTTGTGAGATTGTATTAACAATAACTTCACATGTTTCTTCTCCCTATGATCTCCTTAGGTCCCTGTTAACAAGAAAACAAAATAAACAAAACAAACTCCCCAAATCTCCAATCTGAATAAGCATAGGAAAATACGAGTTCAACATGACTCACTTAATCTTTATTAACTACATCCCCATCCTAAGCCTCCTATGTAGACAGTGTTCAATAAAAAGAGGGATTTCCCTGCCCACTGGAACCCACTTCCAATCACAGTTTGAGTCAAGCCCTGTATGTATATATGTATGGGCTCAAAACCACAACCAATCTCTCTTTTTCATTTATTATATTTGATAGCTCAAATAATTCAGATTAATTTTATATAAATTCTTCGAACAGCCAATGTTCTTTAATAAATGATGACTTGGCAATATGATATCATCCAGTTACACAAAGAGAAACATAGAACACTGTGAGAGTTTCTGCTAACCTGTGTTTTCCCATAAGACCAACACAAAGAACTTTGGCTATCTGTTTCCTCAGTAACAGGCTTAATGAGATCCCTACTCCTGCAAGAAACAATGGATGCTAAAGACTGAATTCCTTAAAATGTGTACTATTTGCTATTGAGAGAAAATAAAAGGCGCTTTCTTTTGCTGTACATAATTCTTTATACAACAAATGAAAATATTCTTCTTTTGTTGTAAAAATGTTATAAAATGGTATTTATGAGAACTCAGTATGAGAGTAACCCAAAATCAGCTCTGAGTGTATATGAAAATTCAGAACCAGTAATTTCTGTCAATAAATTTGGAAGAATTCAAAGGCATCAGCACCCATTTTGGTTGACCATTATTTATGGATGTGGAATACAGAGAGAGAAAATTCAGAAGGTAGCTCATTACCCAATTAAAGAACTGAGCATAAGACATATAGGGATTTTTTTTTAAACAGCACTTAAAAAAATTTTTTAGTTGTTGATGGACACATATAGGATAGGTAATGTAAAATATGATGTAAAAGTTTAAGTAAGCTTTATTTTTTGCTTCTGAAATTGGAATAATGCACAGATCTCAATTTTGCTTAAACTATGACTGCAGAAATTGTTTATGAGCTGTTTAAGGTAATTTTTATGTTGCCTTAAATATGTGTATTCTCATGAAATATAAGTGTATCATTATTTTATCTTCATATTGAGGAACTCCTCAGTATCATCCTTATTTGATTAACATTTTTGGATTTTTCAGGATCTGGATTTCCAAACTTTCTTTTTCTAAGTTTTTTCCTCCCTCCCTCCCTCCCTCCCTCCCTTCCTTCCTTCCTTCCTTCCTTCCTTCCTTCCTTCCTTTTTATACTTTTACCAGGGATTAAAGTCACAGGTACTCAACCAATGAGCCACATCCCCAGCCCTATTTTATATTTTATTTAGAGACAGGGTCTCACTGTGTTGCTTAGTGCCTTGCTGTTGCTGAGGCTGGCTTTGAACTCGTGATCTTTCTGCCTCAGCCTCCTGAGCTGCTGGGATTATAATCATGTGCCACCACATCCAGCTATTTTTATTTTGTATAAGAGTTTTATTGAGATTTAACTCATACACCAAAATTTACTTATTTAAAGAGTACAATTAAGTGATTTTTTTTTGTATTTTTCAAAGTTGTGTAAACATCATTAATATGTAATTCCAGAGCATCTTCATCTCACCCAACAGAAACTCTGAACCTACTAGCAATCAAACCTCATTTCTTCCAACCCCCAACACCTGGTAATCACTACTCTAAATTTGTTTTTAAGTTGTAATGTTTTTAATTGACTGAAAACATTGCAGGTTTATACTGTGTCCATGATGCTTTGAAGTAGATAAGATTTCTACACTTTTATGTGCTCAAGAGCTGTTTGATAGAGTTATTTAATCATAACCTTGTTTCTATATGATCTTGTGAAAAAAAATTGATAGGAACTGTAAGAACACATGGTATAATAGTTTTAAGTGATATCTTAAGTTTTATTCTTCTTAATTAAATAGCAAAAAAGTGCTGCAATTTTCTTTTCAAGGACTAACAACTATTACTGAGCTTAGCAAAAGTGATGAGGGGGTCATCTTGTGCTGCATTGTCTGGCTCTGTGTGCATGTACGCATGCCTGTGTGTGTGGCATCAGGGCTGATAAATGAGGACACAGGAGCAAAACTGAGCTAACATGTTGTCATATATTCTCGCCCCCAAAGAAGGGATATTTTTGCACCAAAATTTATGGTGTATTTTGAGATTTTAAAAGTATATGGGCTGGGGTTTTGGCTCAGTAGTAGAGGGCTTGTCTCACAAGTGTGAGGCACTGGGTTTGATCTTGACCTCACCTAAAAACAAATAAATAAAATAAAGGTACTGTGTGCATCTACAACTGAAAAAAAATATTTTGAAAAATGAATACATATACCTCAATTTTAAATTATCTGTAGTGTTTCTATTTTTCTAATTTCACAAGAGGCAAGACACTTGGTTCACTTGGATCACAAGGATGGGACAGTGCCAGGTTTTCCCTGGTTCCTTCACTTCTGACCCAGAGGAATACATCCTGATGGCAGATCACAGAGTGACGCTGGCACTGTGCAGGCGGAGCTTGTGATCAATTAGACTGATGTGTGCACACCTTGTATATGATGATATTTTGGAAAAAAGAAAAATAAAAACTTTTGCAGGGTCTGATATGATAATGGGAATGAAGTAATAAAGGTCCTCATTAATAGGCAGCACAGGGAGGAATATTATACAAGGAATCTTCTAAGGATCTGGCTTGTATTCTAAAACACTGTTGTTTTTTATTTTTTTTTTATTTTTTGCTTAATCACACCATTTAAAAATATACTCAAATGAGTTCTTATCTCTGAGAATGTCATCTTATATTTCTGTTAGAAATTCCTGAGTTTTTCTTCTCTGCTTGTCACATCTAGATCAAAAGTCTGTGATCTGTGTGAACTACAAAACTTCTATGTTCACATGGAGTTCAACGGCAGAAGAGGAGTCGGGCCAGCTCCTCCGGCTTGAACAGCTTAAGGTCAAAGGGAAAGATAAAGGGACTAATTTATACAGGATTATTTTATTAAAAAGAAAACAAACTAATGTTAAAAAATCACTGTTTGTTTGCCCAGATTCAATGACATTATCCTCCATTTCCTTTCAGTAATAACTTCTGCTTGTCTTTATTTTATTTTTTCTATTTTTTCCTAAAGTTGAGCACTGACAATCATTAAAATGATTAAACTGTGGTAAAAAGGAATTTTTAATACCTACATTGATATATTTATTTTCTTCTTTACCTAGATTCATTTGTATTTGCAAGAATGGATAATGGTGGGTGAGATTTTAAAAGACTGAATTTTTTTGTGTCAAAGAAGAAATGTTCACCAGCAAATTTCCACAAGGGAAAATAAGTAAGACCAGACAGAAGGGGAGAGACCACCAACACAGGCCACAAAAGAGCAATTTAGGGTTGTATCAGAAATTGGAAACTGTTCTTTCTCTTCCAGCTTTAGGATTCAATTCTTTAGAATTAATTAATTAAGTTTTCTGTGTAAAAAAGATGAAGTTGAGAACCTAAGAGTCTGTTGAACATGAAGTTCTTTTTCTTCTATTTTTTTCTTTTTAGCAAAATGCTTTTTTCCTAACTTGCACTCAAAATATATTTCTTCTGCCTTAGCTGACTCCAGTTTGGCAAATGAAAACTTAATGGAGATTATGGAGCATAATATGTCTTCACAATGGCAGTATTTACAGAACAAATTGCTCTGCTGCTGCAGCTGCAAGTAAGAGTTCAGAGGAACTCTAAATGCCAGGAAACTTACAAAATGAAGGGCCTTTTAAAATCAGGATGTGCATGTGTGTGTGTGTGTGTGTGTGTGTGTGTGTGTGTTGTGTTGTGTTGTGTGTATTAAGGGATCTCATGATTTTTCTTATTTCCCATAAAATTTTTTTTGATATTTCAAAATACTCCAATAGATTGATTTAAATAGATTGAAATACACATTGCGAAGAAAATCTGACGTATGATTGAATATTTAAATATTTTCTGTATCCTTTAAAATGCCTTTGTAATTAAGCTCTTATTCAGATAGCCTTAAAATTATTTCAGTAGCATGAGCGTTTAATACTCACATCATAGTTTAGAAAACACAATCTAGCAGAATCTAAATGACCAATGCTATACTATTATAAAATATCAGTGTAAATTATTTATCATATGCCAATTGTGATAGATATATTTAAGGTAAGTAATAAATATTGTGGTTGCCCAGAAAGCTAAGTTAAAAAGGAATATGAGACTGTCCCTTCTTTGACTTCATTTGTTAGGAGTGCTATGATTGATAACCAATACAACCTATGGGAGGGAAGTAACAGTACTTCTGCTTCATATATGTCATTCATGTTATGATATTAAGTTTACTATGATTTATTACAGAGGGCTGAAGATGTAGCTCAGCGGTAGAATGCATTCCTAGCATGCAGGAGGCACTAGGTTCAATCCCCAGTACAAACCACAACAACAAACCCCCCCCAAGAACTCGTAGAGTGATTCATTACATAGAAAATAAATATACTTACAATCAATGTCTATTAAAATTTCTATATTTCTCAGAATATTTTCAATGTTTTACTTTCACTGGTGGTTTTCTCTGTGCTTTCAAATATTTTTAACTCAACTTTCAAGGGAAAATTTATTTGCCTATACCCATGGCCCCATCTGGGAACTTTTTATTACCTCGAATCCTTCTGCTTCCAAAAAAAAAAAAAAAATACTGTATCCATCTGTATTAGGGTTTTCCAGGGGAACACAATCAATAGGGTGTGTATGTAATTTGCAGAGGGTGTTTATTAGATTGGATTATACAAACAGTAGCTGAAGCATCCTACAATATCTGTCTGCACACTGGAGAGTCAGAATCTTATATCCATGCAGGATGACAGCAGTAAAAGAATGCTCCGGTTCGGGAAGAGTGGAGCTGGTACATGTGTGGGAGTTTCCTCTTCTGCTTTTGGATCCATCTGGTCCCATATCCATCAGCCTGAGTCTCCCACATTCAGGGAGAGTCTTCCTCACTCAGTTCACTGACCCACTTGCCAATGGTCTCTGAACTCCCTTGCAGACACACCCAGAGGTGTGTGTTTTACTAGTTTTCTAGGCGCCTCTCCATCCATTCAAGCTGACAATGAAAACCACCATATCATCTTAGACTTTCTCTAAATCAGTAACATGGAACGCAATTGTTCTTTTCCCACTAGGACTCTACATCTTGATTGCTAGATTGCATGCCACTTTATCTGCTGTCTATGAAATTGATAATATTTCCTACATAGTTAGATTCTGTGATCTGTTAGGACAGACATGACTATGTTACTGATTTCATAGTCACCCTTTCATTGCTGTGACCAAAATACTTGACAAGAACTACTTAGGAAGGAAAATCTTTATTTTGGCTCACGGTTTCAGATGTTCCATTGCTCTGGGCCCCAGATCATCAAGGCTAAGGGCATGACCAGAGAGCACTGCTGTGCTCATGGTTGTCAAGAAGCAGACAGAGAGAAGGAAGAGCCAGGGAGAGGAGATAAAACCTCTGAGGTTGTGCCACTAGAGACATACTTCCTCTAGGCACACCACACCTGCCTACAGTTTCCACCCAGTGAGTCCTTTCCAATGATTATTCCACCAAAGGAATCGAACCATTGATTTTGTTACAGTTCTCATAGTCTAATCATTTCACCTCCTGCATTGACACAGGAGATTTGTGGGGACACCTCATATCCAAACATAATATTCAACCCTTGCTCCCAAAACCTCATGCCCATCTCACAGTGCAACATGCATTTAACCAATCTCTAAGAGTTCCCACAGTCTTAAAAGTTTTGGCATTGTCCAAAAGTTCAAGTCCAAAGTCTTCTCTGAGACTCAAGGAAAACTCTTGTCTGTGAGTCCCTATAATAATCAAAAGCAAGTTTTATACATCCAATATATAATGGCACAGACTAAACATCCCCATTCCAAAAGGGAGGAAATGGGGCATAGAAAGAAGGGTTAGGTTCAAAGCAGGACTAAGTCCAGCTGAACAAACATTTCATGTAGTTCCACCTCTAGCATCTGGGGCTCATGGTGACAAGATATATACTCTGCAGGGCTTGGGAAGTCCTGACCATTTGCCTTGTTGGTTGCACTGCTCAGGGCATCATCTCTCTCAGCCTGTGTCTCTGCAGACAGCAGCTTTTCTCGGGAGAAGAGTCCATGTTATTGGTATTTCTTAATTTCTGGATTCTCCATTCCGGTTTTGGCTTCAGTGTTACACCTTCATGCATTGCCCTCTCAGGGGGTGCCTCCAGGAGTTTCCACCCTGATATATTTTGCCTGGCCTTTCCCAGGTCTTCCTTAGAAATCTTGGTGAAAGCCTCCATGACCCACTAACACCAGCATCCTTGCGCTCCTGCAGAACCAGCACCAAGTTGATGATGCCAAGATCAGCTTCAAGCTCAAGTAGTACCTGGGACCCTCAGGACTGCAGTTTCAGTGGTGTCTGAGTGCTAGGAACAAGGTGGCATAAGTCCTTGGTACACAACTTCCTGGGTACTCCTGTATAAGAAGGGTGCCTTCATTTTCTTTTAAAGTAGTTTTCATTTCTAAATCCTTGGATCTTGGGCATGGTCTTGCTGATTCCTGAGCTGTCCTTAAGGCATCGTTCCTGTTGACTCTGTACAAACGATCTCTTTAGTGATCTGTAATCTCTTCAATAACCACATCTTCCTAGACCCAATCTTGCACACACTTTTCTGAACAAACTGCAAGTTTTAAAAATCCTTTTTTCTCTGCTTCTGGCTCTTGATTATTACAGTACAGCTAGCTAAAGACTGCCAGTAATATTAATGCCACAGCCTGAATGCAGTGCTGCCTTGACATTTCCTCTGTCATATTAATTAGTCCATCACCTTTAAATTCAGCCTCATAAAAAATCTCAGGACATGGACAAAAATGCAGACAAGTTCTTTCCCAGAATGTAGCACAGGTGGCCTCTGGTCCAATTCCCAACAGAGTTCCCATTGCTCTCTGAAACCTCGTGAGCACAGTCTCTAGTGTCCACATTTTTAACAGCATTCTGGTCTTTTGAACTCCTACCAGAATCACCAATTGAGTTCTTCTTTCAGTGTTCTAAGTCTTCTCGAGCCTTGCGTCTCATATCCAACTTTTCTAGACTCCTCCTACAGAGCAGTTCTAAAGGCGTCTGGACCCCATGGTCAGGTCAGTCACAACAGTGACTCCGCTTCTCAGTATCAATTTCCATGTTAGTCAGTTTTTTGTCACTGTCACTGAAAGAACTGACAAGAACAAGTTAGAAAACAAAAGTTCATTTTGGCTCATAGTTTGAGAGGTTCCATGTACAGTGGGCTGACCACTGCTTTGCCAAAACTGACGTAGCAATTCATGGCAGAAGGGTGTGGCAGAGAAGCACTGCTGTGCAGAAGACATCCAGGAAGAAAAGAGAGTGAGAAGGAGAAGCCAGGGGTCAATGCATAATTCCCAAAGGCATGCTCCACCTCCCTACTTAGTCCTTTCAGATTATTAATCTATCAAATAAATTAACTCACTAAGCTAATCATTTCACCTTCTGAATTTGTTACTATAGGAGCTTTTGGGGGACTCATATACAAACCACCACAGCCACAGAGAGTAAAAGTCATAAGGAAGTTTGTCTTCCTTCCCCACGATTCTGCTCCTTCCATAAATTTCAATGTTTTGCTCCTTTACCCTCATCCTTGTACATAATTCTTCTGGCCAAGAGAATGGTGTATCCATCTTCACAGCCCAATCTTCTAGTTAGGTTTTGGATCCCAACTCTCTGCTTCTGCATGATTCTGCTATTAAAATTTCCCCATTCTCCTTGTGCACATCACTGCCAATATATTGCTCAGCAATTGAGCAAACCTATTCCTTCTTAAAAAATTACAATCATGCCCAAAGGAATATCTCCTTACACTATAAATCACCTTCTTATTCTAGGCCTATTTCCTTCCCTTCTCAGGCAAACTTCTCAAAGTGGAGACCATATTCTCTGTTCCATAAAAGAGGCAGTCCACCATGATGTGAACAAATGGATCTGGAAGTCAGTGGAAGCTGGAATCCTGTTCAACAAGTTGCTTGCTTTCATAAGGCAAGTTATGTAAACTACCTTTGAACTTTCCATATTTATGAAAGTAGAAAGTATATGCTTTATATGAACATGTGATGACTAAATTGCTTAGACTCTGCAAGGAATTTAGCATGTAAAAGTAACTGCTTTTATACTGACCAAATGAGTCTTTTTTAGCAATTCTTTCCACATCTTTGTCCACTCCCAGCAGTGCCATTGGTTATATTTTTTATTTCTCACCTAGAATATTTTAAACAACTTCCAATTTGTATTATTTTCCACTTCCTATTTGTTTTAATTTATTTTTTAATAAGACTTCCATTATCAAATAGAGATTTAAAAGTTTCATCTAAATCTAAGGGTGTACCTCACTGGTAGATCTAAGGTTTAGCATGTGTGAGGTTCTGGGTTAAATCATCAACACCAAAAAAAAAAAAGATCTAATTTATTTGCATTATGTTGCTCAGTGGTAGAATGCTTGCCTAGCACATATGAGACACTGGATTCAATTCTCATCACCACATAAAAATAAATAAACAAAATAAAGGTATTGTTTCCATCTACAACCAAATAAATAAATAAATAGATAGATAAATTAATAAAATCACATCATCTTCTGTTTAAAATGAATATACTAAAGCCATATTTATGGAAACAGGATCTTTAGGCAACTATTATGCAACATGGCTTTACAAGTTGGATTTTTATTTCTCATTTACTTTGCATTAAATATAAGGCCCATTTTTTACCTGGCCATTACTCTCCTTGAACATCTTGTTATAGCATACAGAATTTCTATTGAAGTTTCCCAAATAGAACATTCTGTCATGTCTCATGACCTTTGTGACTCTTCAGCAACCTAGAATATTTCTACCATTATTTGATTAATTTTGAAAGATTCCTCTTCTCCTAGAAGTTTCCATTGACCATAAATTTCTATGTTTTCTATCCTTATGTGCATTTAATGCTCTTTGTGTATTTATATACTATATTTCTTATCAATCTAAAGTATCTGTGTTCAGTTCTATGATATACTTATCACTTTCCCATAGATTGTACTTTTGTTGAAGAAAATTAAGTCTTATCTTTGGATCTTCACTACCTATTATATTTTATTGTTCATAATAAGGACTAAAAACTCATTTGTCCTTCTATCAGTCTACTTACCTATATAGTTGTCTATGTATTTATTTGTATATTTATTTTTGTTTATATATTTATTATAATAACACTAGTTTATATAACTAAATACATGATACATATAACATCTATATAAAATTTGATAAAGAGAAAATGAAACCACTTTCTTAAATGTAATCTATATTCAATCCAAAATTTTGATGCTTACCCTAAAGATTTACATTTCTGTATTAAGACATGTGAGATTTGTCTTTTTCAAAATGTCCACAAGAAAATCAATCCTATCAAACTATTCAGAGAGAATTCTTCTTAGGTCAAGAATACGTAAATTAAAACAAAACAAAACAACAAAACAACAACAACAAAAACCACCTTTCACAATGACATTCTGCTAAACCTATATGCTATTTCTGTAGAATCCAGCAACTGTATATTGCAGAGCAATCAAGTGAAGCCATTTCTCTGTCCAGTGCAATATGGGATAAATAATGTTCATCCAATCTTGGCACACCCCTAAAATAACTTCCATGAGATCTCTCAGGCTAGCTCCGTCCCTTTTCTCTGATCCAGATGCAAAGGAACTAGAGAGAACTCAGACCCTTAAGATGCAAAAGCCACCACATAGAATTACCCTGAGTTTTTCAATCACCTAAGAGAACCTTGACCAACTAGGCACAAATTAATGAGAAAACTTTTATTCTGTTAAGTTACTAAGACTTTTGTTTTAAAGTATATAGAAATCAGCCTATTCTAGCTAATAAAAAAACATTGTTATAGTAGATTCCTCAATGAGTGCTTAAATGCTTTTGTTTTTATGATAACTTTTGACATAGTAGCAAAATGAAATAAATGCATTTTTTTTCTGAAGTTTCAATGAAAGTACTGGATAAAGAACTATCTGGTGATCTAACCAATCTTAGAGTATATTCTCAATTTGTGAAGAGTTGATTAAATAACAATGTTTTAAATTTTTAATTTTTTTTTAGTAGTAGTTGGATACAATACCTTTGTTTTGTTTATTTATTTTTATGTGCTGAGGATAGAACCTAGTGCCTCACACATACTAGGCAAATGCTCTACCACTGAGCTGCAACCCCAGCCCCACAATGTATTTTTAAAGTAATCTCTCAGTGTTATGTTTCTCATTTTGGCATTTGATGAATTTTTACTTGCATGTGAAGCAGGGCACTTTACATTTGGGTGAAAGAGTGAACCCACTTAATATATCTTAACTTCTTTCTATATCTACAGGTGTGAGAGCAGAGAACACAGTAGATGGAAAATAGAACAGAGGTCAAAATCTTCTGCATATGAAGAAGAAACACTAGACTTAAACCTATTTAAGAACAGATTTCCAGGAATGGTTTCCCTATTCTTTAAAGCTGCCGCATTAATCTTTCTGCTAATTCTGATTCCAACCCTATCCTTCAGGTAAGCTCTAAAATGTCCTGAGGATATAGAGTGACATTGAATACAAATCTAACTAGAAATTGGTAAGAATCAAGTTGCTTTTCCCCTAGTAATCCTAAAGGTATTGCAGACATTCATGTAAAGCAGGAAATCTCAGAAACAATAATATCTATGTAAAAGTTCATTTAAGAAAGTTTCACAAAGAGACATGTGTGTTTTGGAGGACCCTGGTAACAAATATTGAGACATGAATATTCAGTGTGGATGTGTTCAAATCAGGAATGAAGTCACTGATAGGAGATCCTTTTCAGAAGAAGTGATTAGTTTCAATCTGGGTAGAGACTACGTTTTATTTTCTTATTCAAAACAGGTCTCCACCACCATCCCCTCTTTCACCAAAGTTAAGGCAGTAATTCTTGCACAGTTCTGATTTTCTCATCAGATTGAGTACTTCCTGTTCCCATTAGTAATCTGGACAGTGTGACAGGAAGTGCTTCCCAATTTTCCCCTGTGTTCCTTCTGCAACAGAAGTTAAGGAAGGGTGTAGGCATGTGAAACAAAAAGAAGTAGGGAAATGGACGATAATAAATATCTGCAGTGTTTTTAGTAAAGGACAGGGTCCCTTTTTCAGTTCATTCCATGTAGACCCCATCCTTAGATTTTAAAAAGCACCTACTACAAGTCCATGAAAATGGTAGTGTACCACAAGGCACCAGAGATACAAGTTTATTCCAGAAGGTCTGAGATTCCCCTCATCTTCCTCATCTATCAAAATGCCGCAAAGTACTACAGCCTTTTCCTTTTAGAAAGTGTTATAGCTTCAATTACTTCACCAGGCCGTAAGTAAGTAAGTGGTGTCTATAAAATTGTGAAAGTAGTTTCCATAAACCATTCTGAGAAAGCAGTCTCATTACCGAGGTCTCACTGACCTTGCTTAAGGGAATAAAACAGGTCCAGGTCACCCTCCCTCTGGCCCTTGTCAAACACCTTGTATGGTCATTGTCTTCCCAGTCTCTTTCTCATTTGCATGCCTCTTGGCCTGGGTTTCATTAAGCTGTCCGTGTCCTGCAGGAGGAAACGTCTCCTTATCTGAGCTGATAGATAGCAGTGAAGCTTGTTCCCTTGTGTCTGCATCTTTCAGTGAGGAAGCGAGATTGGGAAACAGATTTATAACAATACATGGATGCACTGAATTAGAAAAGACAGTTTCAGAGCAATGACATGCTTTTTTTCCCCTCTAATGCACACTCCACCAAGATATGTCAAAAACAGTGCCTTAAAGCTTTATGAGTTCTGAAAGCTTCCCCGGACCTCCTTCTTTTGTGGTCTGTTTGCTGTTGTTCTTTTCACTTCCCCTTGTTGTCTTTGTTTGTGTTTCCTCTAAATTAGGAAGACCCTTTCTGGATTGCTGTTAGGAAGAGGGTTATAAATGATAGCTCCCACTCTTGCATTCTAAGCCTAATTGCTAAAGAGAGGATCAGCAACTGTATTTCTTGAAGGAAAAGCTTTCAAAAAAGTGAATCTGTCATGTCAGCAGAGCAGGCCACATCCATCAATACAGGATGAAGTTCTCCCGGTTTATCATAAAAAGCTGTTGCTGGAATAAAATTACTTTGAAGATCATTTCAAAAGTGAACTTATTCACTCACTTGGAGGAAATGAAAAGTAGGCAGGGCCTACCTGTATCCTAAGTTTGCAATCTTCATAGCCACCATAATGGAATAATGAGCATTTGATCGATGATTTGTTGTAACTGATATTTACCTGATTCCACAAGTTCTGCCTAAATATCAAGGTTGCTCAATCCTTATACATAAGAGAGAATAAATGTTATGTTTTCAGATGTCACTTACCAGGTATTACATTTTCCTAAGCAAGATTAAACTAGATAATAAGTTTCTATTTGGTGTCTGCAAATGTTCTTGAACCCAGTATCCTTGTAATATATGAATGTTTTCAACAGTATTCCAGATAGACTGGGCATACAGCCTGTTTGCCACTCTCCCCTGGAGCTCTATGAGCAGACTGTTGAGTTGCTAATGACCTTCCATTCATTGTAGACCCAATTTCTCTTAGAGTAATACAACAACTGCCTCCAAGTTTACCATTACTTCTCTGTACTCCAAGCACAAACACTCAATAGAAATCCATTGAGGTCTAGGAACGTGGCAGACAGTACACTCACTGTTGAGACATACAGATCTTACCTCACCATTAGGAACCTTATAATCTTACTTGGGATGTAAAATATCTGTAGGTTATTACAAAACAATGTGACTTATAACATGATAATGATATACACAGATGGCTATGGATGACTATGTGAAGTATATGTGAAAATGATGCCCCATTTTGTACTGAGGTTCCTGAAAAATTCCCTGAGAAGAGCAATGTATATAATCAGATTGTTAAATCCTAAAGAAGAATTAGGAAAATGAAGCAAGAACACAAAAGAGAACCACAATTGTGGTTGAAACCAGTCTAATGTGGCTGTTCTTGTAATTTTACTAAGTAAATTATAGTGCTCCTATATATATTCGTTACAACAGTTGAATATAGTTTAAACTCTTAAATCCTGCTTACCAGCAAGGAAATTAAAATTCAGAGAAGTAAATGGATTATCTATGACCATACAATCAATAAATAGAATATCGAACTGGTGAACATCTTTCTCTAGGAATGATTGTATCGAACTGGTGAACATCTTTCTCTAGGAATGATTGTAACCTCAGTGAACAACGGGGCCATTGCACATGGGATGCACTATATTTTTGACCGTTAAGTTAATGAATGATTTCAATGCCATTCACTTATTGTTATATTATACCTTTATTTTACTGAGCAGAAAAAAAAACATTTATATAAATGCTTGAATGCTAGGTTATGCATGATTGATGCTTTTAGAGATTTGAAAGTGCTTCAGCTTAACTTAAACTTTTATTTTTTATTTTAAAATTCCCAAATGTAGCATAACACACTTTTTCCTTTTAAATTTTATCGACATTGTATAGTATGATAGAAGCCTGTTACCTATTATTAGATGTCTCCCTGAAACTGTGGTTTAGGAAGTAAAAAGTTAGATTTCAGTTTCAAGGGAGCCATTTGCTAGATGTGTAATCATGGAGAAATAAAAATATGAAAGTTTTCCCATGTGTAAAATGTCATAAAATGATATCTGTCCACCAGCTTATTGCAAGGTTTAAATTGTGCTGCCTATGTTTGTTCTCTTTTATAGTACCTGCCAGTACCAGGCACTCAAAAGATTTTGGTATCCTTTTTCTTGCCCAATTTTTGAGTTGAATTTATTGTTTTTCATGAGTTTCTAGTATTTTGTTATACTATATATAAAAACCCTACAAATCAGCTTTTCCCAAGCTTTACAATAATTATTCTAAGGTTTAACTTTTTGGAGGTAGAAAATACATTTTGTAGACCTGTATCTTGCAGTACCTAAACTCTAACTTTAGTATTGAATATAACTTTTATTATAATATTTAACATGATAAAAGTTAATATAACTAATTTCTAGTCATGTGATTTATTTGAATGAAATCTTCAAATCATAGTTTACTTCTCTAAAGAAAAAAAACTGCAATTATGAACTGTGTGGACTTTTGTTTACCATTTTTCTATATCCATATGCATGGATACCTAGTTGGTACAGGGGACTGTATAAGATGCCACAAGACCTATAAGATGTGCTACTACTGGTCTATATAGGATGTGAAACAACTAGAGTAGGATTGGCAAGAAATGGTAAGAGGACAATGGGAAAGGTGTTTTGGAACATAGAATCACATGATTTAAATAGTGATTCATGGTTGCTAGCTCAAGAAGGTAAAAACTGAGATATGACTAAGGTTGTGTACTTTATAATGGGAATGGTGAAGTCATTAATGGAGAGGGAACAGAGCAGAAGGAAGGTTTTGAGAATACTGAGCTCAGATCTGCTCTTGTTGGACATGAGATGGGTACATTGAGTTGTACTAAAGGACACTTGGAGTTTGATACATAAGGGAGAATTTCAATGCCATTTGACAAATGTTGAAGTGACCATTAAATGGGCTTTATGTGAGAAAAGATAAACAATGGTAGATATCTACAGACATAAATTCTAAAAGTCCACAATGGAACCTAAACTAAAGGAATATTTTTACTTGCAGGGTTGGAGGGACAGGCCTATAGAGAAGCCAGCCAAGGAAAACGATAAAGAACAATTTTTTAAAAATGTGAAAAAGAAAGGAAAAAAGAAAAAGGATGATCTAAAGAAAGAATTGTTCTGAGAGTTAATTTAAAAATGCAGATAACCTAAAAAGATGAAAACTAAAACGAGGCTATTTGATTCGGCAAATATACTTTTGTTCATTACACAGTACTCAGTTTTTACTGCTGACTTCTTATTTATTATTAAATTACTAAAAGTAGCAGTATAAGAGAGATTCATATATATTTGCCAATAGCAAAGAGTAAATAATATTTTTTTCATAGTTCCTAATTTAGGGAAGGATCATTAGAACAAACCATATTTTATGGTTTAGTCTTGAAATATGCCCTAAAAACTCATGTGTGAGACATTGCAGGAATGTTCAAAAGTTGAAATGATTAGATTATGAGAGCTGTGACCTAATCAATGGATTAATCCAGTTGATGGATTGAAAATTTTGAAAGGACTGAAGGGTATCTGTAGGCAGGTAGAGTGTGACTGGAGCAGGTAGGTCCCCGGGGACATGACTTCCAGGTTTATATTTTGTCCCTGGTGTCTTGTGCTCCCTCTCCCTGCGCCCTGGTTATCATGAGCTGAATAGCTGTCCTCTGTCACTCCCTTTGCCATGATGTGCTGCCTCACTTGGGTCCAGAGCAATGGAGGTGGCCGACAATAGGCTGATCCTCTGAAACTGTGAGCCAAAATAAACGTTTTCTCCATTTAATTGTTCTCATTGGGTATTTTGGTCACAGCAACAAAGACTTGAATAATGCCCTGACTTATTTTTATTTATTTAATTTTTGGTAACTTTGGATATAACATGTATATGTGTAGAATAGGTAGGGTTTCTTTTTTTCGGGGGGGGGGCGCAATGTAATTTCACTGAGATTTATATATTAATATATCATGACTAAAGTATTATTTTACTAGTATTTTTTGTCAACCCAATAATTTCAGATATAATAGAATAAAAAGTAATAAAATAGCTCAGTCAGGAGAAACTCTTCTCATTAAAATTACAATGTTAATCATCTTTAAAACAATATCTGCTTGTATTTTTATCATGTTTCCTAATTAAATATAGTTGCCAATATAAGTCCCCCCCTAGTTGTCTTTGTTCTTATAGAAGTGAACTTTATATAAAGTTGGTCAGTTATAAAAATTCCCTCATTCTACCATTTTGCTTCAGTACCTTAGCAAAATTTTTCTTCCCAAGAAATTCATGTTAGGTTATTCAACCTTCCAAGCCTCCACAACACAGGCTTTCTTTTAGGATTTTTAAAAAAAACAAATTATGTGGGTTTTTTTTTTTGTGTGTGTGTGTTCCTATATTACTAATGCTTAAAGAATAATTCAGACAAGCAGTTTTAAAAAACAGATCTTTTAACAATGCATTTTTCAAAAATATTGTTTACTTTTACTAGAATTCTTTGGTTTATGTGGGATTTCTGATGTTCAGATCATGATCATTCCAGCTATATTTGCCCCTAAACTCTTAACATTCTTTAAAACTTATTCTAGCCAATCTTGGCAAGCTAAGGTTTGATGCTTTATTCAATCCAAAATATATAGGGATTGATATATTTAAAATGAAAAGAAAACACAGACAGTTTAATCTATGTAAATGTCAGAGACTATGTGCAAGAATTCACATACACCTGTCTGTGAGTCAGGACTGCTCTCTTTACCCTGAAATCACTAGCTACAAGTCTGGAGCAGCAAGTGGCCAAGTTCCAATTATGAGACTCTGTCTGGAAATGAAGTTAATGAGAGAGAAACAGAGAGACACAGAGACAGACAGACAGATAGAAAAGAGTGGTACTTAGTTGACAGACTGAGCATTATATCACCTCCTGGCTTTGTGAGATGTGAGAGCTAACAGATTCCATGTTAGTCTAAGGTAGTTTGAGTTGAGTTTATGTCCTTTGGAGTTGAAAACCCCTGATGATTTCAAGCATAATAGATTTAGTTTGAGTTTTTCTTAGAAACATACTTGGATTAGAAGAAAACAGGAACATGATACTGAGCCATTATTCTAAAAGTCTTTTGAAAGTCCAGAAGAGTATCTATCATTTGTTATTTACTCATTTATTCAATTTTTTTTTGTTTTAAAATTAGGGTCTGCTTTGTGTTGGGGTGCTTTTCTAAGAATTGCAAATACCAGCATGATTTAGACAGAAACTAAAACCTCTCATGTGGAGTGGTGTACATTAAACAACAACAACAACAACAACAACAAAATTCAAGTGACAAAAGGTGCTACAAATAAAAGAAAGAAGGACCGTGCACTGTTAGGGATGCATAATTCAGGAAAGCCTCTTGGAGACAAAACTTAAATAACAGAAGTAGCCTAGCACACAGTGATCTGGATTTCAAGAAAGGATGGGCTTGTCTTACTCAAGAGACTTAAAGGAGGCCAGTGCATTGAAAAGCAATAAAAAAGGGAAGATCAGTGGACAATGACGTCAGAGAAGAGACTTGGTTTTATATTTATTCTAATTGCAAAGGAAAATTTGGGGAAATATTTCATTAGTGAAACCATGTTTTTTTTTTTGTTTTTAACTCCTCCTGTCTGTTCTAATGGAGACTATCTCAAGACCAACAAGAAGACTGTGATAGAGAAAGGAAGACAAAGACACTCTCCTGGATTTTTTTTTTCTGCTGTAACCAAAAGACCTGACAAAAACAATTTTAGAGGAGGAAAAGTTCATTTTGGCACTCAGTGTCAGAGGTCTCAGTCCATAGATGGCCAGCTCCAGTGCTCTGGGCCCGAGGTGAGGAAGGACATCATGGCAGAGGGCATGGCAGAGGAACGTAGCTCAGGACATCACTCCAGGACACAGAGAGAGCCCCTCCCCTCACCATGGACAAAACATAAAACCCAAAGTGACACCTTCAGTGACCCACCTCCTCCAGTCACCCCTTACTGCCTACAGTTACCACCCAGGTCGTCCCTATCAGGGGTTAATGCACTGATTAGGTTAAGATTACCATAATCTATCATATCACCTCTAATTTCCTTACATTGCCTTACATATGAGCTTCTGGGGGCCACCTCATATCTAAATCATAACAGAAGTTATGGATTTGAAAATGAGTGCTTAGGCTAATTATATACTTTGGAAAATGGCACAACAAAACCTATCAATGGTAAAAGGTATTGGAAGAGGGAGTGGTCTATAGTTAAAAGAAAACATTACCAAAGGTGAAACTGATGTGGATCAATGGGAAAGGGAAAGAAGTTTGTACCCCTTGACTGACCTCATATTCAGATTGCAAAATGAAAGAATCATGGTGGTTTAAATATTTCCTTTGAATTCAGAAAGATCTGAGTTCGATTTCTGCTACCATTTCCCGGATTTGTACTCGTTATTCAGCAGTGTTAATCATTCACGGCCTTCTGTTGTCATTGTGGGTGAAGGCGAGACAAAGATGAACAAGGGGAGTATAACCTCTGCTTTTAGATCCCAATACAGAGACAGGCGAAGGTGACATTAAAAAAGAAAAAAGTAAAAAAAATTCTATACAGCAGATAAATAGGGAGTAGGAGAGACTGACTTGACTTGGTGTGTTAGCCACGACAGTGCTTTCTGCTGAGGTGATACTTCACAGTGAAATCCCAAAGCTGGGAGGAAACAAATCAAGCAGATTGAGAGAAGAATGTTCAAGAGGTCAGAGAACATACAAAACTGGCTTGGGGTGTGAAGTCCTTCAATAAAGGGAGCTGATGATAATCTTCATACCAATACATGACAATTAAATAATAGCAAGATCATGCAAAAGTACATGTAGCTCTAGCAGCATATTCAATATTAAATAAAGAGTACGAAATTCTCCTCATTAGCAGTCTTGTTAAAACTGAAAGTTAGTATTGTATCAGCATTATGAGCTCTGGTTTTAGACATTGCTCCTAGCTACAAAACCCAGGTCTCCCATGTATGAGCTTAATAATCTTCATTTTCTTATTAAGGAAAGCTTAGGTTCCTCTTCTGGAAAATGGGAAAATGTGTGAAGTCCTGGGAGTCCAGCCACCAGTTAGGGAAGACAAGGCCAGGAGATGTTTTGGAGAAACAAAAGAAGGTAGTCAGGACAAGGTCATTATCCTATGACAGAGGAGGAAGCTGATGAGGTTCATGCAGTCACTAAGGACTAGAATCAGAGTTCAGATCCAGGCAATCTGGAGCCAAAACCCATGAGAGATTTCTGATCGTATAACCGGCTCTCATTACTTGCATGTTTTAACGCTATTTTACATTAAGTTCTCTTTGAAGGAAACTTTAAAGCTGAAGACTATGGAGGGGACCTTACATCTACTTAGGAAACAAGGAATCTTTCAAGGCTCCACAGCAGTCACTCTCAACCACAGAGTAATTTCCACCCTTCCTCTCACTAGAGGACATTTGGCAAAGTGCAGAGACATTTTTATTTGTCACAGCTTGGGAGCTGGGAGAGAGTAGTATCACCAGCACCAACAGAGAGGCAGGGATGCTACTCAAAACCCCAAAAGACTCAGCAGACACCTCCCCTCCCCACAAATGGTTATCCACCTCAGTCTGGCACTGGTACCCAGGTTGAGGAACCCTGGGTCAAGAGGTAAATGTTCTAATAATGTAGTGAGCGGTGTATACAACAAAAACAAATCCCAACCCTACGGAAAGGTGTGAGAGAAAAAGATCCAGGAATATTTAGAAAATTTTTCCTAAACCATAATAGACAAGAATTTTCACTTCCTCTGAAAGCTATAATCTATAAGGATGGCATGAGGGATGGCCTCTATAAATAACTGCCTTTTGATGTAACTCACTCTTAGAAATATAATATTGCTTTTCAAGGTCATAAGATGGAGGAAGGAAAAGAGTTTTAAAACCTAGGTATTTTGCAAACCCATCATTCTTCTGTGTAATTTTTGAAGTATGTGAAGACAAGTAGTGGAAAGATCAATCAGCTCTTTCAGGAACGAGGGCTAAAAATTGGCGTATGTTAAATCCTGTTGATATACACGCTTCTGATTAGAAGTATGAAAATTCAAATTCAGTACTTCAAAATCTTGTTTCCACCCTGCAGGGCTCTTTGTCAAATTTTATAAATTGAATAATTATGATTCCTTTGGTGTCCTCACACTCTGGAACAAGTTTTTTTTTTTTTTTTTTTTTTTGTAGAATGATCTATTTCGGATATTATGGGGTGACAAGGTGACAGTGAGATGGGGAGCAAGAGTTGATTGACTTCACCGAAACTTGGAGTCATAACAATCGTTTCAGGTTTCTGACACAAAGTAGGAAGAGTTTTTGTTAAAGCTGGCATGTGTTAAAGTCAAACTGAGGGAATGATTAAAAGCATAGGCTCTGGATCCAGATTTTCTGGGTTCAAATATAAATACAAATTTTTACTGTTTGCATTGTGTCTTTAAGAAAGTTATTCAAAACTAAAGTTTCTTTTAAAGGAATGGATTGCATAAAATTTTTAAGTATTACTCAAACATGGTTTAATACTTTTCCATAAGTATTATCCTATTCAGGAGTGTGTGATCAGCTAATAGAACAACTGGAATATTTGAATTTATT
Organism: Urocitellus parryii; assembly: GCF_045843805.1. NCBI lineage: Eukaryota > Metazoa > Chordata > Mammalia > Rodentia > Sciuridae > Urocitellus > Urocitellus parryii. The sequence goes on along the minus strand of NC_135540.1, from coordinate 14,151,477 downwards.
CCAATAACAAACCACATATATGAAGTAGGTCTCCACATGTGTATGAATCCAAATTATAGCTATTGAGACTATCAAAACAGAATCTTCTGGAATTTGACAAAACATATACTAAGAAAATCTTTAAAAAGAAAAAGAATTATCACCAAATCATACTTGCTATGACTTTGCTGTAAAGGATAACTCAAGAACCAAAACTAATGTGGTCTATTTTGGGGGGAGAGGGGGTCTTAACTAATTTTAAATCCAAGTCCCTTGAAAAGAATGATAAAATGAATAAAAGTGAACAAAGTCAACTCTAACACAAGCTCTTCCTTGGTAGATTCTCGTAGGTACCACATGAGGAGCTCTCCTTCTTCCTTGGAATGGGGAACATGGATTTGCCTAAGTAACAGTAATACTCCAGGGAGATGCTGTTTTGAAAAGTGACAGTACACTCCTCATTTACAGGTGGGATAGGCTATGGGAAGAAGAGAGTTCTAGGATAGTGATACCAGGGAAGCGAAGTCGGGAGATGCATAGGATGGAGAAGGTTACGGTGCTCTCCTGTGTTCTCATCTTGGGAGCAGTTCGCCCTTCCTACTACTTGAGCTGGGAGAATTGGATATTTAGTGATGAAGATGGTAGTGGATAGAACTCCTTTCACCATCTCCATTTTTGAAAAGGGATATGGAAAGTTTGTTAACATTTAACACCAAATACAGGTGCCTAGGAATTGAACACTCTTTAGACTCCTTTTAGGGCAGTAGCCCTTCAGTTTTAGTTTCTCCACTAGTAATGGGAGAATAATGCTTTATCTAAAACCAAAGACAAGCAAAGTGTCTAGAGATAGAATCAATAAGAGGTCAGCAGAAAAGCCAAACAATTGAATTCAGAAGGGAAAGATGGGTCAGACCATAAGAGTTGTACACATCTGGTGAGCAGAGACAGAAGCTTTGAGTCAGAACTAGACGATGGGAGACAGCACAAGAAGGCTCTGTATTTTATTGTAGTGGCTACTCATTGCTTTGACTCATATCTAGGAGTAGTGTAAGGAGCTCTGACAATAGCACAGTAATGAAAGCAACACCAATATAATGGAAGTTATTTTTCCTTTGGTTTCCTCTGAAATAGAAAATAGGAATGAGCAGTCACTCTGTGATGAATACAGAACATCAGAAAAATCACTTCCCATCTGCTAGCTAAATAGACAAATAACCATAAATCTTTTAAATGATAAAAACACTGAAAAATAGTACATATATAAAAAATATTATTTTGACATCTCCTACCAGAAACCTAAAAGGAAATATTTGTTTAATATTTAATGTGCTGATTATTTTTGTAGTGAAATCAAAGCTAAATTAACATTTTTAAAGAAACAATGTTATTGATAAATGGAGAATTTCAAGTTATTTTTAAGTCTTTCTAATTGTAGTGCTCCTTAGGACACAGTCTTTATGCCTGACGAATGTTTCCTTAGCTCATTCTCATAGCGACATTTGTAAATAACATTACTATGTGTTTTTAATAAGGTGCATTAAAGCTTTTTTTTAAAGAGAGAGAGAGAATTTTTAATATTTATTTTTCAGGTTTTGGCAGACACAACATCTTTATTTTATTTGTATGTGGTGTTGAGGATCAAACCCAGCGCCCTGCGCATGCCAGGCGAGCATGTTACCGCTTGAGCCACATCCCCAGCCCTGCATTAAAGCTTTTGCATTGTTCATTTACTTCATGTGTGATATTTTGAAAATTCAGGTTTATCAGGGTATAATTTATATAATTTTTGCCGCTTTTAAGTGTATGGTTCCATTAGTTTTAACAAACAGATACCATTGTGTTGATTAATACTAGTTTAGAGTCTTTGTGAGGAAATAATTGTTAATGAAAGACAAAATCCTGAATTACTAGCTCTTCAATGTTGATTCTGAAGGTTGCTTGAAAATTCTCAAGAGAATTTCAAAATTGAACCTTTGAGACACTGAATAAACATTGATTTCTCTCTTTGAATAGGAATGAAAAAAATATAGACATACATGTATACACGTATACACACACACACATATATGTATTCACACGTACTAAACGTACTAACATGAAAAAAATGTTAACACTCAAGAATAATAGATAGAAAATGATCACTGCTTATTATCCTATTTTGATTTTAAAATTAAACATCTTATACTACAGGTATATACTGTTTCATACTTTCAATTCAATAATTTGATGTGTTAATTGAATACTATTACCTGTTCTAAAAAAATTATATTTTATTGTCCAAACATGGCTTAAATGCTTTCTCAGTTTATTTCAAGTTGGATAAGCTAAATATTCAGGGCATGTATTTATAACTTAAAATATAAGTGCCTTTTGTAGCTTAATAATTTTCATGAAAGGACACACGTTCTTTATTAAGATCCATAAATGGTGAAATTGATAAATTTTTCAAGTGTTTTAGGTTGGTTGCACAAGAAAATAATAATGATAATGATATGATGTCAGAATAATGTTATATATTATTGCAAACTAATAACCTCCAGGGTGCTTGACTTCCATGAAATTCATTTCATATCTCATCTATTATGGAGGATCTGTGAAAAATAGTTTACTATTCCCCTTCTGAGATATTTGGCAATGCAGGCTAGGCTCATGAAAGCAAAGAGATTAGATATTGTCATTTTCAAAGGGTAAAATCTGTGAAAGCTGTTTTCTAATTCTAGAAATGTCTGAGTGATAAAAATCCCTTTATGCAAATAATGAGGAAGGAACAAAACCTGGTCATTTTTCTTCTCTCAGCTTTCAAAGTACACATATACTTTTCCTTTAAAGCAGCACACTTATCAGAGGGGGTTTTCTAGATACACACATACAATCAGGGATATATGCTCAATCAGGGCTGGTGGATGTTCATTTCTTGAAAGCACTTACCCTGAGTATTGTGAAAGGGTTTAGTCCTTCCAAACCTGGGTAAGAGTCATCAGATTTCTAAGTCAATGTTGCATCCCAAGTTCTGGTTGGTGAAGATGACATTCACAAGGAACACAGGGCTTGCTCACCCTTTTTCAGAAAGCATGTGGCATTGTTCATATTTTCACTGACTTCCACTGTCTACAACCAGGGTTCCTTGATGGCTCAATAAGGCCTTCCCTGAAACTCTAATAAATTAAACAGTGTACAGAATATTACCTGAATGTGCATATGAATATGAGAAGCAAGAGTTTCCATTGAATCCCCATAGGAGTTTGAAACCAATATGCTACAAATACCTTTCAACAGGGACGAAATATAGAAAGTCTATATTTACTTTTCCTTTTTGACCTGCGATGCTAGTTTTGTCATCTTAAGAATGCACTTACTTGGAATTTGCCCTCCATTTTAATATACCTGGGCCTCTGCTGTTTCCCTTCTTTCCATTCCCACTTACATAATTTCCACAAAATACTCAGGATCAAATATATATATATGATCTCATCCATTAAAAAGGCTTGTGAAATTCCTAATAGAAATTAAGCCTCTTGGTTCCCAGAACCCCTTCTCCCCACCATGACATCAACCAGCACTGTGATTGTGTTACTCTTATATGCACATCTCATCTCCAGCGCAAAAGTGAATCTCTGTGAAGCCTTGTTTATTCTGTATCCCCCAAAGTATACCTCATCCAGAGACTTTCACAGAATGAGTCATACATATTTATTCAAATCAAACTGAGGTTCCATTTTATTTCAAACCACGTATTCTCCATGCACACAGTGATGAATTAAGAAAAAAAAAGAAGTAAAAGAAGGACCATCTCATCTGGGAAATCACCTCAGATTTTTTTCTGTCTTCATTCAACAGTTCCTTTTCTATTTTCCTTCTATCCTTTTTTCTCTGGATGATGGTATTAGAAAGTAGGTTTTGCTGAATTCCATTACTTTTTCTTATCTTCTAGTATCCTGTATGAAATAACACAATAACTTATTTCATGAAAACTTAATGACAACATTTTTTCATTCCTTGAAGTCAAAATGTAACTACAAGATTGAACATGCCATACTTTGGTTTTGTTGATTTTCTTTTAGAATCTCAGAAGATGTGAAAATGCAAAGAAAGTAATAGAAAGGTCTCACCCATTTCTGACTTTCCAGTCATTTTTGTCATCACAAAGGTGACACAGAAGTTCTTTCCAATATATTAATGTCTAAATTTGCTATCTGTGTATGTTCGGTCTTTTTGTTCTTTCCAAATTTGAAGATGATCCTACAAAAGCTCAGGACTCCTGAGTCAGAAGTTGCCCTCCCCTCTCACCTCAGCACTTTACGTGGTCAACTTTTTCCTCATCCACACTCAATGCAACTCTTGATCTCTTCTCTGACTATTCAAAGTGATTTTCTTTTCATTCCTTTTTATCTTAGTACACTCCTGTCTCAGGAAAATAGCCTCAGACATTTCATACAGTAGAATGGTACCTGAAACGCACACTTGCGTCTCTGTAAAAATGAATGCATTTTCTTTGACAGTTCCCTTGGGTCTAGAACCCTAATTCTCTCTGCTTTGACATTATTGGGTAGTGTTAGTTTCCACTGAGCTCCCACTGACATTTTTGTATAATTAATCTGCCTCTTTGGACAGACCCTTTCTTCTTTGAGGCTAACTTCATTTGGTTATCTCATATATGATCATATCATTGTCTATGCTGTTTCTATGTCTGAAAGTTCTAATCCTTCTACATCATTCTTGATATTTTTGGTGCACTGAACTATTTGATTATTTGCCATCCCAACTCTTTTCATTACCATACATGTTTCTATGTCTAAATGGAATCTTCCAAACAAGGACCTCATAATTTTTTGAGATTCATTAATCTCTACTCATTTTTAGTAACTAAGTCCCTTTTAACTCTATGATTCTTGGAGTCAGAACATCTATTGTAAATAATTAGGAAAATCTTGGTCATTTCACTGAGGCATCACATTTACAAAATGGTGATATGAATAGTTGCTCTGCTCAACTTTTGGTAACTATGGGAGGATAAAACATCTATGTGAAAATATCTTGGACACAATCAAATCTTGAATATGAGGTAATATGACTCTGAAAACCAACCTTGAGTCCAGGATCACATTATGGGAGTATTGGTAGTCCATGAAGGAATTTTGACTTTTATTTCAATGATTATGAAATGACCTGTTTCATTTAAAAATTAGACATCTAATGTGAAAGTAAAATCATCCCAGTAGTAAAATGGTACTGCCTGAGAAGGTTCAGAGAATTCCAAAAATAAAAATTTTGAACCAAAAAGTTGCTTTGACAATCACTCTCTTACTTGAGAAATGAGATATAATGTTTGTGAGAAATGTATAGCAATATCTCAAAAAACATATATAAGTGTCACTTATCTGGTAATGAAGTCTAAATTCAATGTGGTTATAGGTAATAAAAATACATAGTTGGAGGATTACTTACAGAAGTATGATTCCTTATATATTCAAAAATATGGTACAAATATGTTTATTCATTCATTCATTCATTCATTCATTTTGTTTTTTTTTCCTTTTTAGTTTTTCTTTTTTTAATTCCAATTTGTTATATATAACAGTAGAATTAATTACAATTCATGTTACACATATAGAACATAATTTTTCACATCTGGTTTTATATAAAGTATATTCACACCATTCATGTATTCATACATATACTTAGGGTAATGATGTCCATCTCATTCCACCATCTTTTTTACCCCCATGCCCCCTTCCTTCCTCTCCCTTCCATTTGTCATATCTAGAGTTCATCTAATCCTCCCATGCTCACCCACCAACCCCATTATGAATCGGCCTCCTTGTATCAGAGAAAACATCTGGCATTTGGTTTTTTTGGGATTGGCTAACTTCACTTAGCATTATATTCCCCAACTCGATTCGTTTACCTGCAAATGGAATGGTTTTATTCTCTTTTACTGCTAATATTTCATTGTGTATATATACCATATTTTCTTTATCCATTTATCTACTGAAGGTCATCTAATAGATTTATCTATTATCTATTGTGAATTATACTGCTATAAACATTGATGTGACTGTGTCCCTGTGGTATGTTGTTTTTAAGTCCTTTGTGTATAGACAAAGGAGTGGGATAGCTGGGTGGTTCCATGCAGCCAATATGGACAGCAGTATGGAGAAATTATTTATCAAAGTATATTTGGCCTTCATTACAGGCTAGTCTTTTTGCTAGAGATAAAATAATATGCATAACTACTGGTAATCACAGCCCTCTTGCAATTTAGAATCCAATGAGAAAGAAAACCAAAGAATCTTAAAAACAAATGAAAAATCACTATTTTGGCAAGAGGTTCATAGGATTCCTATAATAGATAATAGAACACTTATAATAGGATCAACTGTAATAGGCAATTTGACCTGGTCCAGAAGATCAGGGAAGACTTCTTTGAAAAAGCAATGCTCTAAATAAGGTGAAAAGACTAATTAATTTTTGACTACATACAGAGAAAAGGAAGGAGAACCACGTGGAGATAATAAGTACAAAGGCCCTGGGACATGGGATCATGAATAGCACACAGGATCAATGACATTTAGTGTTCTGCAAGAGGAAGACTGAGGGGAAGGAAGCATAGAAAGAGAAGCTGGATGTTCGGGGAGATGAATGGACATGCGTCATGCAAAGGCTTAGGAAATTCCATGCCAAGGGGTGCTGATTCAATTCTATCTTTTTAAAAAATTTGTTAGAACTTTCTTTTATTTTTTATTTTTTTAGGGGTGCTGAGAATTGAACCCAGTGCCTCACATGTGCTAGGCAAGTATTCTACCACTGAGCTACAACCCCAGCTGTAATTCTATTTTATTTTTTATTTTAAAATTATGTATTGTCATCATTGAGTATGTGTACATGTATGTATATAAGTATATATTTGTGCATGGTTTTATATATTGGCAACTGATTTGATTACATACTTCTTTTTCTCTGACACACGTATATTAATGATATAAATTTTATTTTTTAAACTTTTAAGTTGAAAATACTGAGTCAATTTGACCAAAAAAAAAAAACTAATTTGGAAAGTAATGATAAACATGGTGCTCAGATATGCTAAAACCTTACTGTTGATGCACAAATTAATAAAGTTTGTGAAGACATGCTTTTGTATAATATGATTGTTTTGAGTGAAAGAATTGAGATTTTTCAGAGCTTGCTTGTTATTAAGTTTGATATTTTATTATAATCTATCAAATTTATTAAAAGAAAATGAAATAATAACAGTAAAATTGATGCTGTTTTTGAAAACTGAATTTTTTTATTTGTAGAAACTGATGTCTGTAACAAGTAGGCCAGATATTGGTCTTTCTTTGTGTTCTTAGATATTCCTCAGGAAATATTTAAATGAGTTCTAATCTGAGAGTCCTGGTTTATAAAAAAATCAAAGAGTAAGTTTGATCTTTAAGTATGCTACTTGCAGGGATGGAAAATGTTCACAGAATTCTGAACTCAACTTTACAGCATTACTGGTTTGAAACAGCATTTTTTTCTGGTTCACTGAAGATAATCCAAGCAAAGGAAATAAAAAATATTGATAAACCTTTCCTAAAACTCCATCCTTTCTTCTATGCATAGCTAACCTCTTTCTATATAGTAATTTGCTTTAAAAGCTGAGATTAAGTTATTCATGTTAAGTTTACTACTAGTGTCATTAAGTAGATGACTAGGTGCCAAGTACTGTAATAAATTCTACGGCTTTATTATCTCACTTAAAATAAAAAGTCTATGGGGTTAGAATTTTTAGAAACCCATTTTAAAGAAGATCATTGAGACTCAGTGAGGCTCAGCGCTTCAGTTGGGGTATGAGACTGGCCACTGCCAATGCAGAAGGGAAATCAAACCCAAGGATATCTAACTCCAGAGTGCCTGTGCGGTTCACACTGAGCTTCCTCCCTCTGTTCTCTCCTTCTGTCACTCATTGATACACACACATACACTTCCACAAACTCAAGTGCACACACAGGTATATAAACATCTTCTTCTAGATAGTTATAAGATGTAAATATTGGAAAACAATATCAAATGATGTCTTATAGTCATGACTTTGCGTGATCAAATGGAAACCTCAGAGAAGGAGCTGGATTGGTAATGAATATGCATCAACTTTCCTTTACCATTTCACCCTCCGTATATTCCAGTTACTCTGGGATCTATTTCCCACTGATTGATTCCACATTCTCAGGCATTGGTATTGCTGTCTGACCAAACACAAACACGGGCACAGGAGCAGCCGGAAATGACTAGTTAGACTATAAATCAATAAGAGATTAAAAATTCCCAGTAATTTCAGGTTGTAAGTCAGAGTCAGGAAGGATAGTTGCCAGAAAGCTACATTGCTTGGAACAGTCTCTGAATTACTGGCACTAGATATTGCCATATTGACTTATTGATTAAAACAACAGCAATAATCTATAGGCTTAAGTGGCAAGTGAATTAAGTGAGTGATTTTTGGTTATTAATTGTGAATGTAAATTTTTAAAATATAAAACTGTTACCACACTCTTGACTATTTCTTTCGAAAGTATCTTCTAAGGTACCTCTTGGAAAACCCAAGGGTTAAAATTATGCTTCTTCACGTAATGATTTTTTTTTTTCATGAGGACTGTTTAATCAAACTTACCATAATGCCATTCTCATATCTTGAAAAAAACTTCATAATGTCATAACAATTTCCTAATTGCTTTAAGTTTACTTTGCTTGAAACATGAATGGGAATAAAGGCCATATTTTATGAGGAATTGAAATCTTTTTAGTGTAGAGCTTGCCACACAGCTCTGTAATATTTCTGTAATTTTTGATTGACGATCAGGGTTATTACTCCTGCAGAATTTCCCACATTCTGAGTTTTGCTGATTGTATCACAGCAGTGTCTTTAGCATGATTTTTTTACACGGTATTTCTTGTAATTTGGAAAATAGCTCGGGAAGATTGAGCAGATTCCATTTAAATGTTTCTGGTGAGTTTGCTTCGTAAAGAGTGGGTGTATTTCCATCAGGAGTTATACGATTTTTCTGGGTGTCTTTTTGTGATATTGTCAGTCACTGATGATCATTGCCTAGATCCCTTATTTCAATACAAATTTAAAAATGATCTTATTCTCCATTTAACATTAACTTTTGTTAGAATAGCTCTAAAGAAGTCATATTGACTCTTTGGTTAATCAGAAGTCTATGTTGTTTAGAAAAGGGGGGATGGTTCTTAATTCTTTCTCTTTACTTACAAGATATGTGGTTCTCTTTCATCTTTAAAAGGTGATCAATAAAATTTTTGTGTTTTTTTCAATTTTCATTGTGAATTCATGGATTTATACTTGTCTTATGTGTTTTAACACATGATAGTTATGATCCTTCATGATGCTCAACTGAATCCATCTTTGGCCAGTGGGAGTTTATTTAGGTGTGACCCAGAATCATTAAGACATTATTTTTAAAGGTTTTGTTGATGTTTTTGATTTTTGTTATTACAAATTGATCAAGGGTGATCTTATACATTTCCTGTCTCAGACCAGAAGAAACTATTTCCACAATAAGCTCTGGATTCTTTCAATGGAAATAATATTAAGAGATCACAATTAGAACATCTATGATCATTTATTTCACGCTACATTTATTTTTAGATATTTTAAAAATTTACCTTTGTTTTATGATTACATAGCATATTTTCACAAATTTCAAAATCCAATCTACATGTAGAATATAGGCAAAGAAATTTAGCTTATATACTCACTTTTACCCTATTCTCATTTCTCCATTGATAAACTATTTAAAAAATATGGACTATACTTCCAATATTTTCTAATTTAAATAAGTACATCCAACATACATAATGATATCCAACCTTTCCTAGATAATCTGCACCTTATTCTATATGATAGCCCCAAGACTTGACAAAAACCTCACAGAATGCTACTCATTGTAGCTGCATAGTCCCATTTTAGATGGATTTTTTTTTAACACAACTTATTTGAAAAGTCCAGTGTTGATAAGTACTTGAGTTGTTTAATTATAGATTTATTTTTATATTTTGAGATTACATGTACTGCTATCATGGATAGCTTTCTCCAAATAATTCATTTTATGCTATTGTCATTCAATTACTTGATTTTTATAATAATTATAATAATTTTTAGTATTTTACCTATTTTACCAGGTAGATAAGTCATTCCGTTTAACAAAGAAAAAAGACCTGCCTATTGATCAGGAAATGAACTACTAAAAATTTTTTTTAATTTTTTGGCAGATTGATTGATCTAGTCAAATAATTGTAAATGTATGTTGGAGAAAGAAATCAGGGCAGGAAGAGAGTAACATTTCTTCACCTTTCATTTGACTGAAAGTTAACTATCACAGACTGATACATTGGAGCAACCTTGTCTCAATGTCCATCAGAAATCTTCCCACCAGCCTGATCTCCTCTTCTGATGGCATACCTTGCCTTCACAGCATTCATCTACTTTTGTTTTTTAACAGTGCCCTTTGAAATTTTGTTTGTCAATTGTCATCTGTAATATATGAGTTAAGAGAAAAATTAATGTTTAATAATTTCAGTACTTGAGCTGTTGAGAGTAACGTATCAATTCCACATTGCTCAAGTCACTTGGCACACAGTGAAAGTACTAAATAGTCTTCCAGGCACTCCCTCATAGTGATGGGAAAAGGAAAAGTCTTTAAATTTTAAAACTCTACCATCTGCCATCCCTGTGGCCCTAAATATTCCATTTCCCTTACAGGGGTGACCCAGCCCATTTCTTTCAGAGAACCACTAACTGAGCCTAAATACATGCTTTCCCAGGGCCATCTTCCCAGTTTGCATTGCACCATCCTTGGCAGCACCTCTCACAACATTTCAAGTTATTTAAAGTGTAACATTTGTATTGGAATTCATCTATCACCATTTCTCTTTGCAATCGCCTCTGAATTGACAGTTCATTTTTCAGGGAGAGCGAAGGTGACTTTTAAGCAGGAATCAAGGATGTGATTTGTATGCTGTTAGCATGGTTGCATGGAAATCTGGAATATCATATACACAACTGAGTCCTAACTTATCCTTCATCAAGAAAGAACTCATTTCTAGAGAATTGTCAAAGGCAGATTTGTTTCCAATTTAAAGTCTTTTTATTCCTTAACAGAGCAGCTAATAACTATTGTTTAATATGGATGTTTTGTCATTTTTTCCTCCTTATGTACTATCATTTCTACTCTTATGTGCATTCTATGAAGATAAAGAAAAAGATTGACAGCTCAGCTTTTATCCACCCTATTCCTGTCCTCCTCAATTACCCATGTGCGTGCTGACTTCTGTACTTCATAAGATTCTTATATCCCTTCCCCTTATATTTTTATCATTTTGACCATTTCCTCTATGTACCTCACCACTGTTATATTCCAATGTGGAAAAGAAACAAATAACAATCTTCCTATCAAGTTAGAGTTTAGTTTACTCGTTTTCATATTTTATGACTACTACAAACATGTCTTTCATAGGCAAGTTGCTTGTTTGGAGAAATTCCCTTGTTTGTAAGATTATAGGCCCCTTGTGGAAGTTTTTGAAATGTCTAGGCAAAGCAGACAATGAAACCAGATACCCTGGGCATGGGGCCCAGGCATCAGTGTTTTGTAAAGCCCCTCTGGTGATTCTAAGGTGAAACCAAGGGGAAGAGCCACCAGGCAGGGGCATGCATCTCTTGAGTACCCTACATCTACATTTCTGAATCCTTAAGAATAAGCCATTGCTGGGGCTGGGGTTGTAGCTCAGTGGTGGAGAGCTAGCCTAGCAGGTGTGAGGCACTGGGTTCGATTCTCAGCACCACATAGAAATAAATAAAATTAAAGTTATATTAACAACTAAAAAAAAAAAAAAAGAATAAGCCACTGATAATGTAAGGAGACCGTGATGACCCTGAACAGAATGATCAAATGTCATCAGTTCTGTAAATCAATCATTCATTATAAACCTCAAAACCAATCTACCATTTATAAACAAAATGAGATAAAATAATATTTTAAAAAATAAATTATAACTCTATTTTGACTAAATTGTAATGAAGAAAGAGTTAAGTGATGATATTTGAACTACCTATGCAAGATACAGAATATAAACCACCAGGAATGATATTCAGCTTACCCAAGGATTTTGATGAGTGTAGCCTTCATAATAGTTAACTTCCAAATCCATTTAGATTCTAATACTCTCATTCTTTAGTTTGACTTTTATCCACATACCAACTTCTTTAATAGAAATTGCCCATATGCTGTACGATGCATGGTTGACATATTTTGCATTTGCTTAACAGCCATATTCCATGATTTAAGGTGACGTTCGTAAGGGCAAAACAGCCAAATAATATCCTAATAACAAGATAGTTTTAAAAGGGCACTCAAGGCAAAATGTGAATGTGGCATTTTAACATTGATTAGTAACATGAGTATAATGTAGATATTCCATCTAAAAGCTAAATTCAGCATGTCAATTCTGTTACTGACTTACGCAGACATTCTTTCCTTTTGAGTAAATGGTAAAATCTTATTATGAGGAAAATCAATTTTTTTAACACACAAGGAGGAATAAGGTAATTACTGATTATATTTTTATGTATGTTAAAGTTTAAAGACTCAGGTTAATTTTCATTCTCATCATGGAAATATTATAATTTGTATATTCCTTAAGTGTAGAAGGTGATACCAGCTGTTCCATTATACATTGTATCAGATCAGGGACTTAACTCATGTGCCTGGGAGCATATGCTTTTTAGAAAACATTTTAGTAAATGTTTAGTGAACATTTGGACGTTGTCACAACTCTGGAGAGAAAGTGCATTCTATTATTTTAATTATATTTTTTCATGTGGCTGTGTATCATTACATTCCTCTAAAAAGTGATTTTGATATATGACTATACATATACATATAGAACTAAGCAATGAAAGCATGCATACACATATATATGAATTGTACTCATGCAAGTTGAATTCTTTAGAGAAAATATAACATATATGTGCTATGAGTTATGATCAATTCTTATTTCTTTTTGCATAAAAATGCTTAAACCAAGTATTGAAGTAGTTCTAGTCAAAATATCTGTCCTATTAATTAATATAGGTTTGTTTTGGTTTAGGTACACTACAACTAAAAAAAACAATGATACCTGAGACAATATCAGTAACGAGATTCACAAAGATAAAACACAATCTGTTATATTTGGAGATCTACTTATATTAATAACCTATCTATTTGTGTTTCATCATTTTCCACAATATCCCATATTATAGAATTCTACACCATTTGAAATGGAAGTTGAGTCATCGGCACGTGTTCCAGTTTCTGTGACGCTCACATTCAATGTGAAGCATGAACAAGCAGAAGTATTACTAAAAGTTTATTGTAAGCATAAGCAAGCACGACAAGCAAGGCTTGGCTAACCACCATGACGGTGCAAGTCCATAAGGGGAAAGACTAGAACAAATCCTGTTTCAGAGCAGAGCAAATGAGAGGAAATACACCTAGGGGCATTGAAAGATAATCAAGTGCAGAGAGCAGAACATGAGGGGGGTTGGCAGCAAGCCACATACCCTCGCTCAGTGAGTGCTTGGCAACACCACAGGAGATCATGAGTACTCTCCAGGTGTGTGTGTGTGTGTGTGTGTGTGTGTGTGTGTATGTGTGTGTATACACACACATGCACAGAGGTAGTGCAAAGAATAAGGACTCCAGTGGAGATCCCCAAAAGAGAGTCAGCATGATAGTATTTCACCAGCTGGTGGAGAGGCAAGAGCCAAAAGAATTTAGAGAAGGATTACGTAACTTGGCGTTCAAATGGTGGGGCAATAAAGTTAGTGAAACCAAAGAATGTGTGAAGGTCAATTATCAGATGGAACAGAAAAGGAGAAAGAGGTAGGGAACAGGCTTAGTGTCCACACTCAAGGTGAGCATCAGTTACTGCTGAACACCAGCTTTCCTGTATCTCCTGACTCAGGACAGGACTGGCTCCAGATGAGCTGGAACAGAGGTTCCAAGCTCTGATGGAAAGGGGTTGGGGTGTTCAAGTGATCTGAGATGGTAAAAAAGAGAAATGCAAAGGTTGGATACCAGAATTCTAGAAAAAAATTATAATAAAATTTTTATTCCTATGGGATGCGAATTTTAGCACTATCTGCAAACACACTTCTGCAGAAAAAAGGAACAATCAAAATTTGAGTTTTATAATTTTGTCATGAGTCCTATAATTAACCAGAGATGTTTGTACTAGACCCCTAGCATAACAGAAATAATTCAAATATTTTATCCTAACCTGTCAAGAACATTTAGGTATGCAGAGTTTCTTAATGGAGTGCTATCACTTAAGTCAGGACAAAAATATAAAGAACTCAGATACTGCCATATTTTCGGTCTAAGCAGCCTGCAGCAATACACTTTCTGCAGACTCAACTATCCATTAGTTATTCTTCACATAAGAATTATAACAAATTATAAGCATTAGAACGTCTGAAATAAAGATTTCTTTCTCCACCCACATGCTGGTGAGTATGTTATATGTCACTCCAGACATTTATTTTCCCTTGAATTTTATTGGAGTGAATTTGCATTTTGAAGGGCAGTACAAAATGATATATAAAATTTAAAATTAAAACAAGCTACATAATTCTCACACAGTTTGTTTATTCCTGATGCCAAATTTAAAATATGCACACTTGCACACACATAAATAAATTGTTTGACTTTTGGAATTCAAAGGAAAAACAGCATAATTAGAATCAATAATATGAAGCTCAATGAATGCCAAATTTTCTGTTGTGGTATCACAAATATTATCATTTTTTTCCTAATTGTAGTGATTGGAGTAGAATCTTACTTTTTGCCTACAGGTCTGTCAACTTTTCTGTCAGGACCTAATTTTTTCATAAAAGGACACAATAAAGCTTCAAAGCTTTCATGGTGTAGGGCCTCTGCAGCTCTTAACAGCCTAATCGTTCTTTTGTTGTTTCAAACAAAGAAGCCTTATTCCATTTGAGCAGATTGTTTTAAATGTTTCTTTTTCAAAATTAAGTTTTATCTTTAAGAAAAGGTACAGCCTTTACATCACTATTCTATAACAAGAAAGCAGGTTTCCTTTTAACCGCTTTGTAGTCTACATGTCAATAAATGACAGACGTCTGCTATTTAAGCCCTGGGGGGAAAAATAATGTATTATCACCTCATTCCTGGCTAACATAAACTTGTTAATAACTGAGGTTTATGAATATTTATCACAAGACAAAATAGTTAAAGAGACAGACTGTACCACTCTAATTTTCAGGTAGCACTTCTAATATTTGTGTCATTTAACACTGGTTAATCCGACAACTGTGGCTTTAAATATATAGATATCTGAATTTGTCATATCTTTTCTGAATCTTTCCCTCTTTGCATAGCAACACATTCTGTTTAATTTCCACTGAAAATTACTCAAAGCTTTGTTTGCAGACAGTTTTAGTCTTGGCCAAATCTTCTATAGGAAGCAAAATCAGACCTGTAATCAGTAAAAAAGAGTAGAAATAGCTACAGTGGTTAAATGAAAATGTTAGAAGACTCAGCACAGGCCTTTGAAGATGCAATCTTGGAAGATGTGCATGTTTTTATAAAGTGAAATGCAGCTCCACATTCCAGAACCTCCATTGCTTTCAGGGGTCGGTTAGAGCCTCTATTTGCTTCTTCATTCTTCACTCCTAGTGATTTCTTGTATGTGCTCTCTTTTCCCAGAGAGAAGTTTCAATTGAGCTGAAAGCCTGAGAACTCTTAAGTTCCGATGAATGGTAATGAGCATTGTCAAAGACCAGGAAAATTGAGTCCTTGGTTCTGGCTGCTGAGCCAGAGCTGCAGGAGTTAATTGTGTGGATGGTAATGAGACCAGGAAGGCAGCAGATGCTCCTGCCTTTACAATCCAAATCCCACCAACAAATTCCTCCCTCAGAACTCTGAGGGACATCTTGGCACCCTGGAGATGGAGATAGACCCAGCCATAGCCACATGCCACCTGCTTGACCTATTGTTTAAAAAAATAAAGAAAAAGAAAGGTCCATTACAATAACAAAGTTGTTTGCAGTCCTTTGCCATGACTTTATGGCACCAGCTTTACCACAGTAGAGGAATGGAGCATCTGATTTTGAAGATGTGCTTGCACACAAAACAGGCAACAACTAACAAGGAAGGTGTTCCTTGTTCCGTATATGATGCATATCCTTCTGATAAACCACGCCTGCCCTTTCCTCTTGTGACTCTACCTGAGGCTATTTTTTTTTTCAGTAGCAGATTTTTTTAAGACCCTATGTTTTTTGATGATCTTAAGAAAAGGGGTCTTTCTTTTTGTCCCTACAGATAAATCAAAAGTGAAAAAAAGTTTAGAATTGTTGTAAAAATTCATATCTAAATAAAAAGCTTAAATTTGGTGTTTTGAATCATTTTAGCCAAAATGTTCTGTAAATGACCTATTTTTATCGAGTTTGAGTTGTTGCCAGTGATCATTTAGCAAATTATTGTTATTAGCACTTAGCAAATTATCCCTGTTTTAGGAAAATGAATGAACAAAATGGAGACAAGTAAAATTCGAAGTGACCCTCATCCACTGGCTATTCAGGTACGTGTGGCAGTTTTCCATGTGACAGTTGGACACTTTCTATGAGAACAGCAAAATGGCATGAATTCTAAGAACTCAAATATATGAGTTACTTTCATTTCTAAGGACGTTAATGTTTGCTTTTTCAAGAAATCTTGGTATTATATTCCTTATAGGAAATAGTGGACTTATTTCTAGTATCAGAAAAGAGGATTAATTTAAATGACTACTGAAGATATGGCAGATTTGTGCTGCTTATATGGCCCTAGGAGGGAGCCTCCCTGTTTCTATGTCAAACAAAAGCTGCTTAAGACCTCAAGTTTTGATTCAACTAGTTGACTCTCATTGCTGTAAATGCAATTAGTTAGGCTGGAAATTCTGGAATGCATTGTATAAAACCTTTGATAATCATGCATTTAAAAATGCAGATTTTAGATTGAAATATTTACATGCTTTGTCAATTTATAACATTATTATGAATTCAGGTATTGGCTACATACACTCAGTGGTGCTGGATTATTATGTTTGTAGAGATCCAAGATTCTATAGTAAATAAAAAACTGTTATTTCCATAACAATAAAATATGTGCTTCTGACTTACTGAGAAGTCAGATATGGAAGCATGTGGGAACAATATGTAAATGCCAAGCAAGCTGTTTATACTGGGATATGCTCCTGCATAATAATCATAATCCAATCCTAGCAGAAACCTTTTGAATTTAAAACATTGTGAGTTACAGCAAAACAGAACGAACCACAGCAAATGTTGTACTTGCTGATTATATGTGAAAAAACTCAAATATTTTTATTTTTTATTTTTATTTTATTTTTTTGCAAATTAGGGATTTCTATAAGTTTACTACTATCCATACAGTAAGATCTTTTAAATTATTTTATTGTGCTTTGGTGAACTGATCTGGAAAACAAAAAGGAGCATTTTGAGATTTGCTTTAATATATTCCTATTACTAGAAGAACACATTAAAACAGGAATGTGCAGCCATTTTGTCTATAAAAAATTTGTATTGAGAGTTGTGGAGAATGTGAATATTGCTTTATGATTTCATTATATTCATGTTAGAAATTCAGAAAGCTTATGTAGATTATTTGTTTCTTCAAATTTAAAGAAAGTTTTGTGTTATTCATTTGGATGGTTAAATCCAATATTTTTGTCTAAGATAAAGCACATTTGCTTGCCTTTAATTATATTGTTTTACCAAAAAAAAAAAAATGTTAATGCCTTTCATTGAGCCTCACAAAAGAAAGCCAAGTTTCTAGAAAAGTCTATCAAAATAAATGATGCATTCTTGAATAGTCAAAGTATGTAGGATATCCAGGTGAACATTTTAGGCCTTCCTTCCAAACTTAGAATTCAATCATTTATTCAAAAATATATTGTGGAGAGTAACTTGTCCCGTTGGAGCCCAGTGGTGGTACACACCATGACACAGTGCCAGAAGGTCACCAGGGGGGGAGGTGGGGGGTCTCTGATCTCAGGTTGGCATCACCATCCTTCACTAAGCTACCCTTCTGTGTCCACGCCCTGCTCAGCTCTTACTCGGAGTTCACAATGTAAATACTTACTTTCCTTTTCTACTCACCTTCTCCTTGCACCTGTTGCATCTGTTAATTTAGAGATGATTAGGTTGTGATTCTTTCTAGAGGAGCCTGGTCTCAGGAAATATGAAATGGTTTGTGCAGATGTCCTTCCTAAGGGGTCTGAAGTATTTGCCCCCCCCCCAAAAAAAAAGTATCATCTCTAGCTTCACCTCCTCAGTGTTCCTTCACCTCTGTCTTGGAATCACTTCCATTAATCCTGTAGAATGATCATTCACATGGATAGTATTCAAAGTACAAAATGGAGACAATTTTTTTGTTTTGTTTTTATTTTTTGTAGTGTAGGTTGCAATAATGTTCCACAAGACAATTCACTTTACTGCATATTAATATTCTTTCCTTCATAGCTTCACAGTTTTGGAAAAGGAAATAATTTTTAAAGTGGTCAATACTACAAAGAAGTGGATTTTGGAGGGTGACAAAGTACCTAAATTTATCACCTACTATACTTTAGCTGTGTAAACATCTGCTTAAACTTTGTGACTTTTAGTCCTCTTATACATTAAATGGTTCTAGGATTAAAATGGTGGACATACCTTGTTCTCCATGCAACATTCGGTCTCTATTCAACCTTGTTAACTGAACCTCAGCACTTTGTTCTATACAAAGGGACAAAACTCTCCTTTCACCCCAGGGTTAAGACAGTCTTAGTTTATGCCAATCAGGACAATTCCATTCTCATTGCTAGAGATTGGTTAAAGAATGCCTGTGACACAATTCTGACCAATGGGCTTTTAGAGAATATCAATAGGAAACTTCTAGAAAACACTTTATTTCTTGATGAAAGAAGATATATTAGGAGATATTATCTTTTTGGTAACTCTGTATCTGAGTAAAGATACATTTCTTAGAACTGCAGCAGCTATCCTGAGATAATGAATGAACCCATGAAGAGTGGACAAACCAGAACAATTGGAGATCAAAGCTCAGGAAGGTGAGAGAGTCCTGGCTCATGGTGGTGTCAATGAGCTGCTTAATCATTCAACATTGGAAATGTCTTATCTTTTGTATCTTGTGTTTAGAAATAATAAACTTATTCTTGACAGCTTTGGCTTGGTTCCTTTATTTATATGCTACATGACTCTAACAATTGTAAACATTGCATTATTAAAATTACAGTAGAGTAATAAAAGAAGAAATATATGTAAATTGCTGGCACAAAATGTGCAGCAACTGTAATGTTTACTTTCATTTTACTCTAAGGCTCTTTAAGCATTAGTCGAGATGTTGCTATTTTAGATAGTACTTTTATAGTAAACAATCTATACTGTTAAATTTGCCCTTTTAATTACATTGTGGAAGATATGTTTTCTGAAATGGTTTACTGATATTTTGCACATATTTTATAAGATGCCTATATGAGAAACTGCTTTGGAAGTCAAATTCTCTTAGATAGCTAATATCAGCTATAGTTAATTGATTATTTTTTTTTTTACAATTAACTTATCCAAATTTAAAATAAATATTAGATGATAAAAAATGCACTATGTTCTTATAAATGGTAGCTTGCCAAGTGTCTTAAAATAGTCATTATTTTCAATCAAGGTCTAGCAATCCTTTGAAGATCTTTTATATACAGTCATGTGACAATGACAGGGATGCATTCTGAGAAATTCATCATTAGTTGTCATTGTATGGACATCACAAAGTATAATTACACAAATTAAGTTGACTGAAACTTCATTAGGCAATATGATCTTTTTAAACCACCACCACATATGGTCTTAATGTTTTAAAATATCCCTATATGAGGAATCTCCATACTGTTTTCCATAGTGGTTGCACCAATTTGCAGTCTCACCAGCAATGTATGAGTGTGCCTTTTCCCCCACATCCTCGCCAACACTTATTGCTTCCTGTGTTCTTGATGATTGCCATTCTGACTGGAGTGAGATGAAATCTTAGTGTAGTTTTGATTTGCAATTCTCTAATTGCTAGAGATGTTGAACCCTGTTTCATATATTTGTTGATAGATTATATTTCTTCTTCTGTGAAGTGTCTGTTCAGTTCCTTAGCCCATTTATTGATTGGATTATTATTATTTTTTTTGCTGTTAAATTTTTTGAGTTCTTTATATACCCTAGAGATTAATGCTTTATCAGAGGTGCATGTGGTAAAGATTTTCTCCCAGTCTGTAGGGTCTTGCTCTCCTCATTTTATTGTTTCCTTCAATGAGAAGAAGATTCTTAATTTGGATCTTAATTCATTTATTGATTCTTAATTTTACTTCTTGTGCTTTAGGAGTCTGGTTAAGGGAGTCTAGTCCTAGGCCAACATGGTGAAGATTTGGGCCTATTTTTTCCTCTATTAGGCACAGGGTCTCTGTTCTAGTGCCCAAGTCTTTGACCCATATTGAGTTAATTTTTGTGCAGGGTGAGATGTAGAGATTTAATTTCATTTTGCTACATAGGAATTTCCAATTTTGCCAACACCATTTGTTGAATAGGTGTCTTTTGGCACCTTTGTCTAGTATGACATAACCATATGTATGTGGGTTTGTCTCTGTGTCCTCTATTCTGTACCATTGGTCTACAAGTCTGTATTGGTGCCAATACAATGCCTTTTTTGTTACTATAGCTCTGTAGTATAGTTTAAGTTGTGGTATAGTGAAGCCTCCTGCTTCAAAATTTTCTTGCTAAGGATTGGTTTAGCTCTTCTGGGTCTCTTATTTTATTTTTCCAAATAAATTTCATGATTGCTTTTTCTATTTCTATGAAGAATGTCACTGGGATTTTAATAGGAATTGCATTAAATCTGTATAATGCTTTTGGTAGTGTGGCCATTTTGACAATATTAATTCTGCCTACCAAGGAGCATGGGAGATCGTTCCATCTTCTGAGGTTTTCTTCAATTTCTTTCTTTAGTGTTCTTTAGTTTTTATTGTAGAGGTCTTTCACCTCTTTTGTTAGATTTATTCCCAGGTGTGTGTGTGTGTGTGTGTGTGTGTGTGTGTGTGTGTGTGTGTTTTGAGGCTATTGTGAACAGGGTAGTTTTCCTAATTTTTCTTTCAGTGGATTCATCCTTGATGTATAGGAATGTGTTTGATTTATGGGTGTTGATTTTATATTCTACAACTTTGCTGAATTCATTTATTAGTCTAGAAGTTTTCTGGTGGAATGTCTTGAATCTTCCAGATATAGAATCATGTCATCAACAAATAGTGGTAGTTCGAGTTCTTCTTTACCTATTTGTATCCTTTAAATTTCTTTCTTTTATCTAATTGCTCTGGCTAGAGTTTTCAGGATCATGTTGAATAGAAGTAGTGAAAGAGGACATCCTTGTCTTGTTCCAGTCTTTAGAGGCAATGCTTTCAATTTTTCTGCATTTAGAATGATGTTGGCTTTGGGTTTAGTGTATATAGCTTTTATAATGTTAAGGTATATTCCTACTATCCCTAGTTTTTCTGGTATTTTGAACAGGAAGGTAACCTAGCTATCCCACTCTTCAGTTTATACCCAAAGGACTTAAATTAAACATATTACAGAAATGCAGCTACGTCAATGTTTATAGCAGCTCAATTCACAATAGCTAAACTATGAAACCAATCTAGGTGTCCCTTAATAGATGAATGGATAAAGAAAATGTGGTATGTATACTCAGTGGAATATTACTCTACTTTAAAGAAGAGTGAAATTATGGCATTCGCCAGTGAATGGATGGAGTTGGAAAATATCATGCTAAGCAAAATAAGCCAATCCCAAAAAACCAAAGGCTGAATGTTTTCTCTAATATATGAATGCTAATTCACAATAAGGCAGGGAGCAGTAGAGAAGAATAGCATTACCTTAGAGTAGATAGAGGAAAGTGATGGGAGGGGAGAGGGGATGTGGGGATAGGAAAGATAGTAGAATGAAACAGACATTATTACTTTATGCATATATGTGACTACATGACCAATATGTTTCTGCAACATGGACACTCAGAACAAGGAGAAATTATATCTCATCTGTGTATGATATGTCAAAGTGCATAAATGTATTCTACTATCATGTGTAACTAATCAAAACAAATTGAAAAAAATCTCTCTATATGAGCTGGGCATAGTGGTGCATGCCTGTTATCCCAGCAGCACAGGAGGCTGAGGCAAGAGGATCCCAAGTTCAAAACCAGCCTCAGCAGTTTGATTGAGCTCTGAGCAACTCAGTGAGACCCTGTCTCAAAATAGAATAAAATAAAATAAAAGGCTTCGGATATGGCTCAGTGCACCTGAGTTCAGTCTCTTGTATAAAAAAAGAAAAAAAAAATCTCTGTACAGTTCATTGCTGTCATTTGTTATTCATATATTTAACTGCTTGTTTCCCTGTAGGTTACTGAAGAAATCATAGACACATGCATGTCCAGAGATCACATTTATAGCTAGGTATCTGCTGCATGTTTTCCATCTATTAATTCATTTCCCTTTATTTTATAAAGTTTTAATTTTTTAATGGAAGTTATTATTTGAAAAAAATCCTCCTTTTTTTGAAAAATTAAGCTTCTCACAATTTGATAACTCTGCTCTTAAATGCACTATAAATATCCTAGATTTTGCCTTCTTGGAAGAGGTCCAGATGATGACTGATAATCAGGAAGTGAATAATTTCTAACAAATTCTAAGAAAATAAGCAACTGGACCCTAAAATTCCAAACTACCTAGCTGTATTTACTAGTAGTACGTTTTGCTACACAATTGATGGTAATGTTTCAACTATTACTTATACTTTACATGCTATACTGAAACATCTTTTCAAATGCAAATAATGAAATAGATCCTAAAATAATTGACTTGAATTCCACCATTTAAAGTAGATGCTCATATTTCCAAGTCATATTAGCTCTTCTTCATCCTTTCAGAAGTTTTATCTTGAGAACAATCATCAGTCTATGAAGAGTAAGATACTTCTAGTTGGAATAAAACATGATTGGATAAATCAGACACTTATTGGGTGCATCCAGAAATATTGTACATTAAATGGATTTAATATCAATGCAAAAGAGCCCACCATTGGCAATGAACTTTTGTCCCACTCCCACTTGCTTTCTGAGTTGGAAGTACTTAAAGATAAATGAACAGTACTCAAAATTCCCATTTGATGAAGGATGAGGAAGCAGTGTTTCCATGAAAAAACATAAAGCAAGCTTGTACCTTATATACTCTTGACAAATGCAAAATACTCAACCTAAGAGACTTAAGCATATGCACATGTACCAAAGTGTGTGTGTGTGTGTGTGTGTGTGTGTGTGTGTGTATGTATGTTAATGGCACTGGAAATATTTTTGCCTTGAGAAATAGCTGTTCAAAAAGAATTAGACCTTTTTTCTGAAAAGTGTTTTCCTTGCTAATGAAAACTTCATTGCCTAAATGGATAAACAGCATAATACACGTATAAAACATTGGATTCAGAGGGAAGTTTAATTTCCCTTCTCTTTCTATGAATTTACCTAAATAGAGAACTTTCTTTTTTTATATATCTTTGACTTGTGTTTGCGAATTAGTGATGTGTAGGCCCTAGTCCTTTCTAGGTAATCTTCTCCATATGCCAATTGTCTCTAAACTCCCTGGAGGAGCAAAATCTCACAGTGTATAGAATTTAAGTACCATCATGGTAGGATTTCTACCACTTCAGACAATAGATTACTCCTCATGGCAGTGTGTCTCAAACTCTAATGTGCATGGGAATCACCCGAGGACCTTATTAAAATGCACAGTGTGTTTGAGGAGGTCTGGGGTGCTGTCTGAAATTCTGCATTTCCAATAATCTTCCAGATGATGCCCAGTCTGCTGCTTGCCAGACCAGGCTTTGAGTAGCAGTGCTTTCAACTAAGAACTGAGGCTCAACTCACTTAAAGTCTTATTGCCACTTAAATCTTTGCAGCTCCAACTGTAGGTATATTCTTTTTAGACTTAGATGCTGGCCTCAGGATACCGCCCTGGTGAGAGGGAATTTAAGGGATTCTAGAATAGTTTGGATGATCAATCCTAAAATCAGACTTCCTGCCACCTAGTTTAACTTTGTGATCTAGTCTCAAATTTTGATTAAGCTCTTCATATGTGTTCATTTTCAAAATACTGGATCCCAAGGTGCCTGTTTTACTCTCTTCATTTTAATCTCCAATTTCATAACCTGCCTGGTTCAGAAGAATTGGAAGTATAAAATGAACAGCAGTTCACCTACATGCTCCTTGCTTGGACTCTGTAGAGAGCCTCTTGCCAGATCCTAAGTCACCTGCTGGAACTTGGCATGCTACTATTGGCAGGACATCCCAAATACTGATTGCCTACTTGGATAAAACTGACCTAGCACCTGTCGCTGTATTTCATGGACTCCAACTCTTGCTGGCCCCAGACTTGCGCTGTCTCCTGGCCTCTGCAGAGCTATGTCTCCAGGAGTGTGGCCCCTCTTCTGGGCACTTAGCCCATATAGTTTTGATCAGAATCTACTGAAGTCTATTTCCTCTCTACAAGTCCAAGGAGAGTCTGGGATACATTCTCATTTCCTAACCCTTGATCTTATGTTGATAAGTTGATTCCAATAAAGCATTCATAATATTCAGTGATTTCTTTTTTCATTATTATATTCCTGAGTAGATGGGTAAATGGAACGCAAAGAGAAAACAGAAAGATAAAATATGCTTGATAGAAGGCTTAATAGTGCTTTTTCAGTGAAATGTTATTTGACAAATTTTATCTTTGTCATTGCCAAACCATCATACAAAATTATATCCTTTTGTCTTCCTGCTATAGTTGGACATATTTAAAAAATAAGACTATCCGCTTATATGATTTGGGAACAGGAACAGACAATACCAGATGTGTATCTGGTCCTAATATAAAAGAGGATAATTAAGCACCTGGCAGATTTTCTTAGTTGTGCAATTAGACACTTTTTGGTGGCTCAGGATCTGGAGGTGTACTTGAGTACACTTTGTTGATTTTGTGGAATTTTCTTTTGGGAAGCAGGAACTTTTTGAGAACATCATAGTTCAGTATTATAAGTTTTGTTCATTGTTTCACAAGTGACCTTCATAAATCAAATGGAGAGAACTTTATCATTCCAGCATAAAATTATGCGAGCATCTAAACCAAAAAATCTAAAAAGCTATAAGGACTATAGATAGAATCAACACATTTTTCTTCAAGGGTGTTAGGCAGAAAATAGATGTACAGAGGCTAAATAAAGGAAAACCAAGCTTCATTTTATGTCTACTCTGATCCAGCCTTTGTGAAAAATCCTAATCATTTAGATTTTTGAGAGAATTCTTTACAGTAAATCATTACTATGCCAATCTTGTACAAGACAGTATAGACTCAGAGAAGTTAGGCATCTTTTCCAGGATTACACAGCTATCCGTTTTCAGCAAATGAAACCATGCATGAGTTGGGCTCAGAAAAAAAGCAAACTCTTTACTTTAGGTAGTTCTGGAGTATTGGAATTCCTTAATTTTACTAGCCTTTGTGTGGTAAAGCTTTTTCCCTCTCCTAATTTCCCAGGATACCTAGTAAAGTAATTATTTGGGTTTATTATGGCCATATGCTGCCACAGAGGACCATGCATTCCTTCTACCAGGCATTTGACAACAAATGCCAGGAGGAAAGATGGAACTGTGTGCCAATCTGCAAGAAGACTGTGAGATCCATGTTATATTCTTGGAGGTGAAAAAGATATTCTATGGTGAAGTGGAAATGAATATTTGTTACTTCAGCTTTTTTTATTTCATATATTCTAACAAAATACAAATTATTAGCTAAGATAATTAAATGAAATCCTCATCTGCTGTTTAAAAATGTTAGTGACTTTAATCTGGCATTTCAATATTAAAAAAAAAAATTGTGCCTAGTAGTATTCATGTAACACAGAACACTCTGTGCTGAGAGTAAGCAAAGTGGAAAAATCAGAAAATTCCTTTTTATACAGATAAAGTTTGAGCTTTATTGTCAAATCTTAGGTTTCCCTTTCACCACAAAAGGAAGGCAAACATTAAAGAATTATAAATACAAAGATTAACTTTCCTTGAAACAGAGGTAATTAAAATAAATGTCATAAGGAAGGTGACAGGATTATTAGAGGTGCCATATTGCATATACTGGCTGGTATCTTCTCTCTAGGTTAGTAATTTTCAGACATATTAGGCTAATGTGGTTAAAGGAGGTTTGTAGATAAAATATGCACAACAGGGTGGATGTAACCCAGTCTCCTCCCAGAAGTCCAGGGGCACTTTGCTCTCAGGCCTAAAGACACTCACAGTGCCATGGACTTCAAGAGGTGAAACCACCTATTTTCCTTGTCAGGGAAGGCTGTCTTGTCATCAAAGGCAGATGGAATTTTAAGAGCAGTCAATACATCCTCCTTCACTGGCCATCTGAAAGGTTGCTTTTAGAAAGGTTACCATCTTTTCAAGACTGTGTAAAATTCTAGGAAAAGTTGAGCACAACCAGGTCATCATCAGATCACTACTCTTAAAATATTATCAGTTTTCTTCCCTAATGCAAACCCTACACAGATGATGAATAACTTGGGAGATAGTTTTAATTAGTATTTTCTTTGAAGGGATACCAAATGAGGAAATTTTAAATTGCTGGAACTATCCAAAAGTATAAATAAAAGATGAATTTTGTGATTTTTTTGAAAAAGAAAAATCAGATTAGGGCTGGGGTGTGACCCAGTGGTAGAGCATTTGATGTCCAGGACCCTGGGTTCTAACCCCACCATGGCAAACAAAGGAAAAGAATGCGTATGCAGAACAAACTAGTATATCCCGAGGATCAATCAAAAGCACAGTAATTTCAAGTAGATACATATTACTTCTCAGGCAGAGATTAGCAGGCTGAAATAGAAATAATATTGGGTGACGATAATATCGCAAGGGAAGAAATCCATTCTTCATGAAAGGATTTGACGTTTTTCAAAGATTTACACCTAGAAACATATTCCTTATGACCACATATTAATTTACAGTTTATTTGAAATATTTTGTTAAGTTACATTGAAGCTCTTTTTCACAATTATATTTAAATACACTGTTGGAAATAAAAGAAGAATTAAAAAAATACTTTTACTTTTTAAGCATAGGGAAATAATGTCCTCTACACCTCTACATTAAGGTAATCAAATCCAATGCTCTTGGATTTTTCTGGGGTAGACTTATCAAATTCACAAAGAAACTCTCCTAGAACTAATGGAATTAGATTACCTTTGAATTCTCACCCCAACTTTGAATAGTCACTAATTCCTTTCTTTGCTCTTTTGGAGTTTGCAAAGGGGTTCACTAAAGCCTGAATTGATATAATTATTGGCTCAGATTGTTAGAGATCTAGGCCAGATGGCTATGGGTGTCTAACGTCCCAGTTGCTTATGGTAGTTTTCCTAGTTTGTCTATAGGGTTTGGGGACCAGCAATTTGAAAGGGCTACAAACTTGTAAAACAGTATTATTCATGGGGGCAGAATGTTCATCAGCGTGACCTAGTACTAAATACATTCATTACAGCCATTTCTATTCTGCACAATTTGCCACACAGCACTGGTTTCAGGAGGGGGAAAAAAGACAATGGCTTATAAAATGCTTTTGAATGCCTAAAAAGAGGGAGAGTTCACGCTGAGACTCCTCTGCTTTCTTTTTTAAAGGAAAGAACCTTCTTAGTGACTTTAGCTGAGCTCTGCTGAGAGTAAGCAAAGTGGAAAAATCAGAAAATTACTTTTTATACAGATATATGTTTCTAGGGGGCAAAATAGAGACTGGGAGAAAATAAATGGAAAAAAAAAGTGACAGTGTGAAACAGCCAATTCGTAAGTGGATGGAGACAGCTGAGGAATCATGCAGCAGGTAGGGAAAAGCAGCAAGAATGGAGCCACAATGATAAACTTAAAAGGAGTTGCAGAGCAGAAAGAACATCATAAATAATCATATTTTCAAATAAGAATAGCATATCAGTTTCTGTGACCTGGATAGAGCACAGCCTCCCAGTGATATTTCCAGCATTTTGATGCACACAAAATGCAATTTTCAGCTCAGGCATTTTATTTGTTAGTATAAACAAGCTTTGGGTTCTTAGAA
This sequence comes from Urocitellus parryii, assembly GCF_045843805.1. Taxonomy (NCBI): domain Eukaryota; kingdom Metazoa; phylum Chordata; class Mammalia; order Rodentia; family Sciuridae; genus Urocitellus; species Urocitellus parryii. The sequence continues at coordinate 14,123,232 of NC_135540.1, read as the reverse complement.
ATGCATATCTGAAAAGTATTTTCATAAATAATGCATATATTATAAAAATTTGACTTGTAAACGATTGAGTTCATGTCCCCTCTGTATCATCGTGGAGACTCACCACCACGTATAGATAGGACTTTTTGGTAGAAATTGGCAAGCTACAGCATGATATATCTTTTACCTAAGGTAAATGGGATTTTTTTTTTTTTTTTTGAAGTACAGGACAAAGAAATAAAGAATTTTGTCCAGACTCAGGAAAGGAATGACATAAGGTAGAAGTCTATTGTTAATTAGTTCCAAATTCCGAGGTGTTCCTTTAAATCTCGCTAATTAAGAGAAATCAAGAGTGCATGATAGCCCTTTTCTTATCTTCAAAGAATTAAGATGAAAGAAAACAGAAAATGAAACCTCTTTACTTGTTCTGTTCTTTAACACAGAGCCCCAAGAAAACCTGCTGGTGAACAGAGGCAGAGAAAGACCCAAGAATTTGCAGAGGGGGAGGGGAAGGAGGCGGTCGGCGAAGCATAATTAGAAGCAAGTTTTCAAATTTTATTAAATTCCTCCACCAACAAAATGCACTTAGAGGTATGTTAAGTTAAACCAGCACTCAAGGACTATGAAAAGCAAGACGAGTGCATGTTTGTGGCAGAAGAAAGGGCAATTAAGAAAACAAGAACCATTTAGAGTGCCATAGAAATAAAGGCGACCAGAAGTTGATTTAAAGTTTTTCTTGTGTAATTTGTCTCCCCTTTGTCGTGGCACGCTCAGGGAAAGTGAATGCATTGGATTGAAAGGAGGGAGGGAGGGAGGCGGGAAGGGAGGGACGAGCTCCGAGGAAGGGCGCCCTCCTCCCGGGCCCCCAGCCCCCAGCCTGGTCCCCTCTCCCCGCCGCGCGCCCCCGGCCCCCGCCTTCCTGCTCCTGGGCTCCACCATCCCTCCCCAGCTCCCACCCTCGGCGCGCGCCCTCCCTCGCTTTGGTGACTCCATCGGCTTTTGATTTGGAAGCAAGCTGATTGGCTGGAAGCGATTCAACACACGCCGGGCAAGAGCTTTGTCTGAGTTGAAGTGAAGTTGTACAGATTTTCGACTGGAGTCAGCAATCGCGGGTGTTTAGTCTGCAGCCGAGCAGAGAAAGGGAGAGAGAACCGCTCCGGGAAGAGACACTGCAGACTGCGCGGGCTCCCTGCAATAGATGGATGCCGACTCCACCAGGGGGACAGCGACGCGGAGGTGACACTCTTCTGCCTGGGGAGAGAGAGAGACAGAGAGAGGACAAACGGCCGAGCAAATGCCAGCCCAGGACTCCTTGCCGAAATCTGGAAGTCGTGACACGGTGTGTATGAAACAAAAGTTTGGGAGCTATTAATTGCTGTGCTGGGTTATTAAGAGACGCTTTCAAGTTTCAAGTACCAAATGTCGCTTAGCTTTAAGTTGCCCAAGGAAGTTGAAGGGAATTGCTTTGCCGTTTTAACTTGCTCTGTGAGGGAAACCTCATAAACTGACCAATGCACCAAATGGATACTAAAATGCACTTTACGTTCGCTTTTGCACTCCTGATCATGTCTCTCAACCGCGAGGTACTGGGCAAGAATCTGAAATACAGGATTTATGAGGAGCAGAGGGTTGGATCAGTAATTGCAAGACTATCAGAGGATGTGGCTGATGTTTTACTGAAGCTACCTAATCCTTCTGCTGTTCGTTTTCGAGCCATGCAGCGGGGGAATTCTCCTCTACTTGTAGTAAATGAGAATACCGGGGAAATCAGCATAGGAGCTACCATCGACCGCGAGCAACTGTGCCAGAAAAACTTGAACTGTTCCATAGAGTTTGATGTGATCACTCTACCCACAGAGCATCTGCAGCTCTTCCATATTGAAGTCGAAGTGCTGGATATTAATGACAATTCTCCCCAGTTTTCAAGATCTCTCATACCCATTGAGATATCCGAGAGCGCGGCAGTGGGGACTCATATTCCCCTGGACAGTGCATTTGATCCAGATGTTGGAGAAAATGCCCTCCACACCTACTCCCTCTCTGCCAATGATTTTTTTAGCATCGAGGTTCGGACCAGGACTGATGGTGCCAAGTATGCAGAACTCATAGTGGTCAGAGAGTTGGATCGGGAGCTGAAGTCCAGCTACGAGCTCCAGCTCACTGCCTCAGACATGGGAGTGCCTCAGAGGTCTGGCTCCTCCATACTGAAAATAAGCATTTCGGACTCCAATGACAACAGCCCTGCTTTTGAGCAGCAGTCTTATGTAATACAACTCTTAGAAAACTCCCCGGTGGGCACTTTGCTCCTGGATCTGAATGCCACTGATCCAGATGAGGGCGCTAATGGGAAAATTGTCTATTCTTTCAGCAGTCATGTGTCTCCCAAAATTATAGAGACTTTCAAAATTGATTCAGAAAGAGGACATTTGACTCTTTTCAAGCAAGTGGATTATGAAATCACCAAATCCTATGAGATCGATGTCCAAGCTCAAGATCTGGGTCCAAATTCAATCCCAGCTCATTGCAAAATTATAATTAAGGTTGTAGATGTTAATGACAATAAACCTGAAATTAACCTAAACCTCATGTCACCTGGCAAAGAAGAAATATCTTATATTTTCGAAGGGGATCCTATTGAAACATTTGTTGCTTTGGTCAGGGTTCAAGACAAAGATTCTGGGCTGAATGGAGAAGTAGTTTGTAAGCTTCATGGACATGGTCACTTTAAACTTCAAAAGACTTATGAAAACAATTATTTAATCTTGACCAATGCCACTCTGGATAGAGAAAAGAGATCTGAATATAGTTTGACTGTAATCGCTGAGGATAAAGGAACACCTAGTCTCTCTACAGTCAAACATTTTACTGTTCAAATCAATGATATAAATGACAATCCACCACGCTTCCAGAGAAGCCGATATGAATTTGTAATCTCGGAGAATAACTCGCCAGGGGCATTTATCACCACTGTTACAGCCACAGATCCTGATCTTGGAGAAAATGGGCAAGTGACATATACCATTTTGGAGAGCTTTATCCTGGGAAGTTCCATAACTACATATGTAACCATTGACCCATCCAATGGAGCTATTTATGCCCTCAGAATCTTTGATCATGAAGAAGTGAGTCAGATCACTTTTGTGGTGGAAGCGAGAGACGGAGGGAGTCCGAAGCAACTTGTAAGCAATACCACTGTTGTGCTCACCATCATTGACGAAAATGACAATGTTCCTGTGGTGATAGGGCCTGCACTGCACAATAATACTGCAGAGATATCCATCCCCAAAGGAGCTGAAAGTGGCTTTCATGTCACCAGAATAAGGGCCATTGACAGGGACTCTGGTGTCAATGCTGAGCTCAGCTGCTCCATAGTAGCAGGTAATGAGGAGGGTATCTTCGTAATTGATCCACGATCATGTGACATCCACACCAATGTGAGCATGGAGTCTGTTCCCCACACAGAATGGGAGCTCTCAGTCATCATCCAGGACAAAGGCAATCCTCAGCTGCATACCAAAGTCCTTCTGAAGTGCATGATCTTTGAATATGCAGAATCAGTGACAAGTACAGCCATGACCTCAGTCAGCCAGGCATCCTTGGATGTCTCCATGATTATAATTATTTCCTTAGGAGCAATTTGTGCAGTGCTGTTGGTTATTATGGTGCTATTTGCAACTAGGTGTAACCGAGAAAAGAAAGACACTAGATCCTACAACTGCAGAGTAGCAGAATCAACTTACCAGCATCACCCTAAAAGACCATCCAGGCAGATTCACAAGGGGGACATCACATTGGTGCCTACCATAAATGGCACTCTTCCCATCAGATCCCATCACAGATCATCCCCATCTTCATCTCCTACCTTAGAAAGAGGGCAGATGGGCAGCCGCCAGAGTCACAACAGTCACCAGTCACTCAACAGTTTGGTGACAATCTCATCGAACCATGTGCCGGAGAATTTCTCATTAGAACTCACCCACGCCACTCCTGCTGTTGAGGTAAGATCATATACTGCATAGATTCACTGATAATGTCAGGTGTTAATATTCAGAAGTTGTATATGTATCAGTTCTTAAATGTCTTCATTAATGAGTAACAATATGCAAATTAAGCAGGATTCAAGCTACATGTGTACATGTAGCAAGTACACACATCTTAGCATGCTGCTTTCAGTTTTTCATAAATAATTTATTTGCATGTAATATGTATGATATTAAAAAGTAAGCAGAAGCACACAAGGAAATATCTAAATATAGACCCTCACTTTCCAGGTCAAGATGCAGCACAGCCAAAAGTTAAAGGGTATTGTTATAGCCTCTACTGGGAAAAAAAAAGCCTCCAGAACCCCATCTCAGTGAACATAGTTTTATTTATCCAACTTTGTAAATATTTTGGATATCTAGATGTTTTACAATGCATTTTACAGCATTTTTTTTTAGATATGTTTTGCAACTGACTGACCATGTTGAACTATAAAGGAAATCAATCAGTTATTTAAAAGGGAGTCTTTTAAAAAGTCAATTGTATTATTAGATCACCCAACTTTCCCTGGGATGGAATTCAGTTATATTTGGTGACTAGCTGCACAGCCTGCCACAATCCAACATATGCAAATCTTTAAAATGGATATAACATGTTCCATTACTTTCTATGAAATAACAAGCAACTGTTTTTCTTTGCTTAAAGCCTGTGAGTACTTGGAGGATTTTTTTTCCAGGAATCAGTTCTGTCTATTTGGTTTCCAGCAGGTCTCCCAGCTTCTTTCCATGCTTCACCAAGGGCAATATCAGCCAAGGCCAAGTTTTCGAGGAAACAAATACTCCAGGAGTTATAGGTATGCATTATCCTTGTGTTCCCTGTTATGTCTCAGATAACACAAATGCTGAAGTGTAAAAACCATATTTTCTATGATTGATGTTTCTAGATATGCCCTTCAAGACATGGACAAATTTAGCTTGAAAGACAGTGGCCGTGGTGACAGTGAAGCAGGAGACAGTGATTATGATTTGGGGCGAGATTCTCCAATAGACAGGCTACTGGGTGAGGGATTCAGTGACCTGTTTCTCACAGATGGAAGAATTCCAGCAGGTAAGAGAGTAATGACAGATAACACTTTATTTCCAGGTCTACTCTAACACCTCTAAAATGAACATTCCTTCAGTGCTTCTATTTCCTATTTATTTGTCCTTTGCACTAAGATATCTGTGTCTGCATACTATTAGCACAACGAACAGAATTGAAACACTTTTAAATTATTTTCTTAGAATTCATAGTAAGCAGTTGGGAGAGAAGGAGTGAGAATGTGGACTTAATAAGACAAGAAAGAAGGGATGTGAAGGGAAGAATAGAAAACCAAACCACTTCCCCCATCTTTCTACCCCAACTAGTGAGCCTTAGGACACTCTTGAGCAACTCTGTATAAAATTACTGGGTAGTTGTTTTTATTCAGTCTGTTTTGGTGCATGGTGGTGAACTGAACTGTAATTTGAAAGACGCATTTCCTGTGATGGAAACCAACTCACAAAATCAGAGACTAAAATACACTGGAAAGGGTACACTTTAAGCACTAAAAATAAGAGAAAGAAAAGGTGGTGGGCATAGAATATGTCTTGCTACCTTTCATTGTACGTCTATACTGTGATGTCTCAGAACAGGGAGCCAGAGGGAACTATACAAGCACTCAGCTGGATGGGGGAGAGTCTGCTAAGTTTTGAACCACATTTTCCTTAGTTTCCCTTCTCTCTAATTGTACAGGAGAAACTGAACCAACTGGGTAAATGCTGACTGCCTCATTGTAGCAATTCTATTCCTAAAGGCTACAATGTTAGATCAACTTACAGGAACACAGAAGTGTTCTTTTGGCTACTTATATTCTTAACTTCTTTGAAGGTGGAACAAATGACTGCCATTTGACAAAGGCAAGAAAGATAGAACAGCATTCTATTGCTCATCTTGGTTCTAACATTTCCAAATACAGATAAATAAGGGAGTGTAGAAAATGAACACAGCTGTTACAAGTTGTAGAAGTCATGGTGGCAGGACTCCAGAGCAGCAGTGGCAGCAGGAATGGTTACCAGCCATGCCCCAGGGTGACTCTGGGCCAGGCTCAGCACTCTGGGCCCACTGGAGTTCTTTACCTGCATTGTCTGCTTTGACACTGGATTTCAGTGGTGGTGGCTACAGGATGTTCATATCTTTTTATTTTTTCCCCCAGATTTGAAAACCAAAGCTTATAGAGGTTAGAAAATGGATCCTATATCAGGCATTTTGTACATGGTAGATGGGAGATTTGAACCAATCTCCAACTTTCTAAACACTACTTTAGCATATATATATAAAGTAACAGGTTTCCCCCTTAATAAATTGAATGGCCTATTTGTTTTTATAGGAAGACTTACTAGCCTCCCTATTACCATTAAATGTTGCTGATTTCTGTTGTTCAGCAATGAGTGGGACATCTCTGGAAGGATGAATGTGCAGAAACAGCTGTGATGTACAATGCAGCTTGTATTTGCCTAATTATCCATTTTTTAAAAAATTAATAGACCCTAGAGACCACTTTTAAGGGAAATCTCTGACTATGTATGACCCAAGACACCTTACTCAAAAACAATCAGTTTTATTATTCTTATTTGTGTAATGAAGAAACTGACTGAGTTTCCATGACTCTGTGCTACTGTGATTCTCACAGAACCCCACCCTTGAAAAACATAATGTTATATTATCTAAAAAAAAATGCAAAAAAAAACCCCGCAATGGGCATGATATCAATCTTGTATTATATATTAAAATTTGTATGAAGTTATTCATTAAAATATAGATTTTTTTTTCATCAGAGTAAATTGGAAAATAAACTGGCCTTAAATAAATAACCTTGCCATTTGTGGGACTAAATTATGCTAGTGACTTTATAAATTCTAGAATTATATAATTTTAATGGCTAATCATAAGTCTATTTTTTATTTTCTATTTTTTAGAATTAATTAATTTATTTTTGGTGCTGGAGATTGAACCCAGAGCCTTGTGCATGTTAAGCCCATGCTCTACCACTTAGCTACACCTCCAACCCATATATATATATATATATATATATATATATATATATTTCTTTTTTAAATTTTATTAAGAGGTGAAGACTCCTCTTTGTTATTTCCCATGTTTTCAAATTTACCTCCTCTCTAATATATATATGGCAGGAGAGTTATGTACCAATTGAATAATAATAATAAATGTTAAGGAATTAGAAGATTGGACAATAGACCAGGACTCTAGGAAAACTATGTGTGTCTTGTTAAGTGAGTAACTTTGAACTCCATCCTTGTCACATTTCTTTTCAAAATGAGGAGGGGTCACTACGAATCACTCCACTGAGTTGTAGACAACCCTTTGCCAAACATTCCATGTTTGTACTATCACAAAATTCAGGGATATAATGAGAACTCTTTTGCTGGTGCCTGATGTTGTATTATAGAAGGTTATATTATAAAAGAAACATTTTCACCTCACTAGCTAGCTACCTGCCTCTGCATGGTGCATGGTCTTAGCTCTTCTGGAGGCACAGAGCTCCAGGAAGTCACCCAAGGTCCATCTAGGGAGTGTATTTGGCCAGTATAGATGGCAATGTGAATATTGAGAACCTTTAGATGGTTTGCCTTAATTGGGTGAATCATTCTGATTATTATTTAATCCTAGCAATTTCCACAGGCACATTAAGGTACAGAACTTATCCTTTGTAAATGTAAATTCCCAGGAAATATTCTAAGTAGGGAAAAATGTAAGTCCACATCTGAATGTCATTAGCAGAGTTCAGGACCGTTTTCTCTAAAGCATGTATGTTTTTAGGATTTAAGTATCTTATTCCAACTTTTCTTCTGCATTAGCCTGTGAACAAATATAGATTATGTTGTGCTGCATTGCTTGCCAAAAGGGAGGGTCATTTCTGGTCACTCATTCTTTTAATTCCCACACAAATACACTACACTCTGAGCAGTCAAGTCAGCTTGCATTTTTGTCTTTTGGCTTGTGTTTGTCAACTATTTTCTTTCTTATTCATTCAACTTTGAACCATAATATCAAGCATATGTCTACAAAATTTCCCTTTTCCCAGTGTATTTTGCTCTACCAGGATGATTTGTAACAGCTTTTGATTTTATTTTTTTTTGATACTCCTTCTTCATTGAGTCTAATCTACTTTTTATCATCAGTCATCTGTGAGTACTCACTCTAAGCATTCTTTCTCATTTTTCTCTTTTCTCCTGGTAAATGTCTAAGCTCTGTTCTGGCCTTTCTTCCATGGCTAGCTTATTATATATGAGCTAATATTCCTCTCTAGTGGCTCCTCCCCTAGTCAAATCTGTATTTCATACAGCTTAAGGAACATTTTCAGAGCATTTTAATTTACATGGTTTTTTTTCTTTTTTGGCTTAAAATTAATACCTGATTCTTGTTGCTCAGCAACACTGAACAAAACTAGCTTGGTATTTGAAGGTCAGTGAAATTCACTCTTAGCTTCGCAACTCTCAATTCTGCCGTAACTGTACCTTTTGCAATAGATGAAGGCACCCCTTCCCGTGCTACCCTGATCCTTTGTTCATTTTGCCCTGCCTTCATGAAAACCTGATTTTTCCTCACTTTGACACTGTATATGCTTTTCATTCTCAAAGTTTATTTCAAACTGCTCTTTCTTAATGACACCGACCTCTACCTCTACTCTTCCCTCTTTCTTGGCATGTCCTCAGCATCATCTATTTTGATACATCAGGCTTTTATGTCCTCATTTATTACCCTTGACCCAGAACTAGATCTTAAGCCTTTTGAGGACAGGGTGCTCTTTATGTGTTGTGGGCTCTTAGTAGATAAATGACTGGTCACCCTGTGACTAATGGCTTGTTAGAAGCTTGGCTTTTTTTTTTTTTTTTGCCCCTTATATTCTATGTTCTGCCTTCTGCCCCACCTTTACAATAAGACACACAGTAACAAAATATAGATTCATATGATGGTAAGTCTCCTTTTCTACCATTACCTCCATCTCCCAAGGAAAATTAACTACCTGGTTAGTTTTCAAGGAGTAACAGAACAAATAGACACTTGCCAGTGAATCCTGATCCCTGGAGTGTAGGATGGGACCTTGGCAGCTGAGTTACATCTACACTGAGAATATTTTCCAACAGTTGAGTCTCCAGGGAGAAGGCAGAGAATATCAATGAAATTGCAAGAAATGCTGTCTTCTGCACCAATTCTCCTCCTCTTCCTTCTCTCTTCCTCTCTTATTGTTTTTGCTATCTTTCTGTTAGTCATTCTTCATCATTTTTCTTATTAATTTTCATTTTGAAGCAGATTTATTTATAACTAAAGCCCCATTTACTTATTGTGGTGGAGCTGTAAACAGCATTCATTGTTTAAAGATAATTCCAGTGGTCAAAATAATTTGAGTGTGAACTGTCAGATTGTTTTAATGCCCCATTTTTTTAAAAAAAAGATTTTATTGCTGCCTACACATTCATTGTATTCAGATATCTAGGAAACTTGATCAGGTTCAGGATTCTTAGAAGCTTATGTAATTCTCCCCCCACTCCATCATTAAACTTTAAAACAAATCAAAGCCAATCAGCTATCAAGGGAGTCCTTCCCAAGCCTAAAGCCACAGAGTTTAAGGCCAGAAAAAAACAACTGAAGAGGTGTCAGCAGGTCTGGCCTCCTTCCTTTTGACAGGATGTGAGTAAGACAGTGGGTACAGATTCCATTTCCATTTTCAGAAACCCAAGGAATTAAGGAGAAAAAAAAATCATTACTACTATACTAGTCATTTCACTGATGAGAAAACCTCACTGCTATGTAAGTTTTTCCAGTTACTTTCAACTTGATTTGCTGTTGTCCACATCAAATCATCATGTGGTACATATTTTCAAGTAGGAATGTAGGAAGTCAAGACATCTAAGTCTGCTTTGATTCTTCAGTCACCCTTGCTTATTTGAATTTAATTGGTCTAAATAGCAAAGTAACATAAATGATAACCCATGTGTGTCCTCTTGCACCCCCACCTTGATTCACATGCTGTTTGTATTCACACTTCTCTGCATTTCCCCACACTGCAACATATTTCTGTTGTATTTCCACCCTTCAAAGCAGTCCAGCTATTTCCCTCACAGTACTTGCTCTCATTTTTGTTCCTCAAACAAAAATGAGGGCAAGTACTTTCCATAAAGGTTTGAGGTCCAGAGGGAGTTGAAGAACAGAGCCATCTCAAAGTTTTCAGGGTTGAAGAAGAGTGGTTCCTATACCTTTAAATGAAGACAATTATTTTTCTTTTCCTGAAACTCAACATCAGTTTCTTCACTTTTCATCAGACAAAACATAGTGAAAGTGTATTCTAGGCAGATAATTCACCAGGTGGTGGGGATACCACAGCCAGCACAGTAGATGACTTTCTCCCCTGCCAAGGGGCCTGTCATCCCTCAAAAGCTATCCCTATTGCAGTAGTTGTGAGGAAGGGAAATCTTTCTTAAGTAGCTAAATCTATAAACATGGCTCTGAATATCTGCATATGGCTAATGTCAATCCAATATTTTTTTTTTCAAATTTAAGGGAGTCATTTAGCATTGTCCAAAATTCTGTTCTTTGGTCTAATTTGAAATCATGATTCTGCAAAGACCTCCCTTCTGAAATAAATGGGTGGTTCCTGGAGTATAATTTCCATCATTGCATTTCCTGTCTTTCATGTGGGTCAGTTTTTGTATTTGCCTAATGTGGAGGACTTTCCACCTCTTTGTCTGCTTTTCTCCTGTGTATTATTTGCACTGAGTATGGCCACTCACATTTCACTAGGGCATTGGGATGTCTACAAGAACTGAGTAATGGATTTTCCATGTTCTTTGACTTTTGGTGACTTTTCCATGCATTTGACTATTAGTATACTTTGGAGCTTTAAATGAAAACTTTGTAACAGGATAACTGCAGATGACAAATAAGTTAAGGATACTTCTCACTGCTACTTTAAGTAATCAATCAATCAATAGATTATATAATGTTTGAGAGAAGTTAACAAGGATAAGTACCTGATAGCCAATTATATTTTCAGTGACTCCATAAAGACTAAAACAGGTCAGATAAACCTCAATATCAAGAAAGTCATCACTGAAGGAGATCATCTGGTAGTATTCTAAAGTTATGGATTTCACCTTCCAAGCTGACTTTTTAGAATTATGTCCAGCTTTTCGTTCATTACCCATATCTTAGAGGTTTTCCAGTCATTTTCATGTATAAATTATCCATTCGCTTCTCATTATTTAAGTAGAGGATATTCCTGCAAAGCACGAATTTCCTCATTCAATCAATGAGAAAAAAATACACCAGCAGATATGACTTAGGGAGGTCTGTAAAAATTGTATTCCGATTAAAACCATTATCGTGGTCCAGCTAATGTATCCCAGAGCAGGTTAGCATCATGGTGACAGTTTAAACCTCTCTCATTGTATCTAATTAATATATATATATATATATATATATATATATATATATATATATATATATATTGCATGTTCCCCCCATTTTGAGGCATGCTACCTATAATAACGAACCCTCAATGCTTTTCCTTGAGTGCAGCTATGAGGCTGTGCACAGAGGAGTGCAGAGTCCTGGGCCACTCTGACCAGTGCTGGATGCCCCCGCTGCCCTCGCCTTCCTCGGACTACAGGAGCAACATGTTCATTCCTGGGGAGGAGTTCCCGTCGCAGCCCCAGCAGCAGCATGCCCATCAGAGCCTTGAGGACGCCCCCCAGGCTGCAGAAGGCGGTGAGAAGAAGAAGAGTTTCTCCACCTTCGGGAAGGACTCCCCAGCCGAAGAGGACCCCGGGGACACCAGCACGTCCTCCCTGCTCTCGGAAATGAGCAGCGTGTTCCAGCGCCTCTTGCCCCCTTCCCTGGACACCTACCCCGAGTGCAGCGAGGTGGATCGGTCCAACTCCCTGGAGCGTCGGAAGGGACCAGCGCCCACAAAAACCGTGGGTTACCCACCCGGGGTGGCGGCCTGGGCAGCCAGTACCCACTTCCAAAATCCCACCAGCAACCCTGGGCCTGCGCTGGGAACCCACTCGAGCGTGCAGCCTTCTTCCAAGTGGCTGCCAGCCATGGAGGAGATCCCTGAGAATTATGAAGAAGATGATTTTGACAATGTGCTCAACCACCTGAATGACGGGAAGCACGAACTCATGGATGCCAGTGAGCTGGTGGCGGAGATCAACAAACTGCTCCAAGACGTGCGCCAGAGCTAGGAGATGTTAGCCAAGCTTTTTGCTTTCCATAGGTCTATGGAAAATGGGGGACAGGAAAAGCCCTGAAAGAACTGGCGTTGCCAAATAGTTGCATTTATCATAAATGTGTCTGTGTATATTGAATATTAAATACTGTATTTTCGTATGTACACAATGCAAGTGTGATTATTTTAATCTGTATTTTAAAAATACATTTGTACCTTATATTTATGTGTAATTTAACAAACAAATTTTATTTTTTTACTCCCATGACAAACATGTCTTTCCTAATCATATAGAAACTAGCCACTGTTTCAATCTGATCTACTATTCAACCACAAAGTGTAAAGGTACTGCTTAGATTAGTTGAGCTGGGGTGGATTATTATGCCCTATGAACAACCCCATGAATGCATTGCATAATTCTTAGTTCCATTAAGCTCTCCATCTTTTTTTTTTCCCAATGCTTTAAAATATTAAGCATTAGTAAAAAATGTTAAGCTATTTTATTATTATTATTTTCACTGCTCTCTGGTAGCTCCTATGGTTCAACTCTCACAGCTAAATTGAAAAGGGAAGTGAAATTTTATTTGAGGACTAGAAAGCATCTGAAGAATATTTATGAGATGACTATTTCAAATAAATTTTTTAGACAATGATGTAAGCAGGAATAAAGTCAGTTTTTTTTTTTTTTTTCTGACTCCCAGGCCCATGCAGGATGTCACACTGGCCGGGTCTTAAGAGTATTGTAGTGAATTTATAATTAAGGCAAAAAGTGGATTTCATTCCATCCTTGTAATACGAGATGCCATTGAAGGAAATGGAATTTGTTCTTTAAATGGGTAACAGTATGCATTTGAACAGTGCCAAGTATTAATGGAGAAAGTCATGCCGGTGTCCCTCCTAGTGTAGTAAATATAATTGATTTATTTTGAAACCATCTATTTGAATCTTTCCTTCCTCTCACAATACTTGAATGTTTTTATCCTTTGCAATGTTATTGTTTGCTATAACTATTCACTTTTAGCTTTTTCTCCAGTGCATGACTTCATATTTTGTTATATTTTTAGTACATGAACATTTATAAAAATCACATTTTTGTTATGGCAATTTTGTTCTATTTGCTGTGTGACAAATTAGAAGTTCTTTATTTATTGTGCTGTTATCTCTCTGTGTGGAATGCCTTGCTAAGAGCGATCCTTATTATGACTATTATCATTTATGATCAAGCTTCTATTAAAGTTATTTCTCTTAGTACACTATCTTGATTGTATTCTCCAGAAGATTTTACTGTCAGTGAAAATAAAAGGAAAATTAAAGTAAAGCTAAGGAGCTGTCCATAATCAGTGTCCTGTTCCTATACATGTGTTGGAAAGGTTTGCCTGCACCTCACCTTCTTGAGAAGGTGACTCAGTGCTGGCTTCCAAATAATAGAGAGGGGACTTCCAACTGCCCTGGCAAACAAGAACCCAATGGAAATGAACCTGACATCTGTCATGGGAATGGAAGTAGTTGATCAGATTCTAACTAGTTTACGTAAAAGTATTTGGAATGCAAAGGTTAAAAAAAATGGGAAATAACAATTGAAATATTATTCAAATCACACACACACACACACACACACACACACAATGCTGTATCAGAACATTTTGTGTTAAGTTGTAGAAGAAAAAAAGGTATCCTCAATATTTTTTCCAACAGGCTAAAATATCCTCCCTAGCTTATCTGAGGAGAATTAAAATACTAGGGAAAGTTAAGTAACCTAAAAGTGGCTAAAACTAAGATATTTGAATTCTCAAATGAGTACCACATTAAGTAGAATGTATTATCTCTTTCAGAAGGCACATTTGCCTTCATTGGAGGGATTGCAATTACAAGTGAAATTTCAGTTTATTTTTCAGTAGATTACACACACAAATGCTAACCACATTTAAATACATTTTGCCTTTCAACTTCACTTCCTTTCAATACATATTATCAAGAAGGGAAAGTCTTTTATAACCTCACTGTTCTTAATTTAAAGCATCAATAGTAATTGAGGAAACAAAGCTGGAAATAGATATTTTGAATATGTGAAGTAAATAAAATGCAGTATTATATTCCACAAAAAATTCTTTGTCTATTGTTCTTATACCATTTCATGCCACCAACTCCTTGCTTCTCCAGGCTTTTCCTTTTATTATTTTATTATTGCTTCTCCTGTTCACCATTTAGGGAAATATTAGTGCAGGATTTTAGCTTTATTCATATTCCTTTTACTAGTTACACACACACACACACACACACACACACACACACACTTATTGTATATCAGGGACTGAACCAGAGGTGCTCAACCACTGAGCCACATCCCTAGCCATTTTTATTTAATTATTTTTAAAATTTTGAGTCAGAGTCTTGCTAAGTTGCTCAGGGACTCGCTAAATTGCTGAGACTGACTTGGAACTCGGGATCCTCCTGCTTTGATCTCACAAATTGCTGGGATTACAGGCATGCAACACACTATTAGTAATATTTTAGCAAAAGCTGGGATGTCTGAACGTACCATAGCAGTTGAACCTCTCAGCGAGTTTATGTCTCCTCTTTTTTGATGTCACACCTCTCTTCAGATTGAAACAAACAAAAAAGCATTTGAAGATTCCTTTCTCCATTTATTATTCCTTAATCCCTATGACCACACTGGATTCCTTTAAATATTGTTCGGTGATAACCATCTATTAAAGGAATTATCTTCCATAAATGTAATTCAAGGTTACATCTGTTGCTTACAAATCCTCTTTTAAAATGTTTGTTTATTGAATGATTAGAATTAGCTTTCTTCAAACTATTACAAGTTATTAACATTATTATTCACTTATCATTCATTTCTTTCTAGTATTAAAAAGGCAAGGCTTAAATTTTATTAGTCATTGAAATTCTTCTCCTTTCATGTGTATATCAAATTTACCCTTTATTTTTAGGTAATTATTAAGACAAAATCTGGGTGAGTGGTCATATTGGAGGCACTGATGCAGTCACATTTATGAAAATCACCTCGGTGTCCTTGTTTAGTACTAATGCCCTAAAATACTCAAAGCTGAGTTTTATTATTGACAGGTTGCAATTCAAAGAGGCCCCCAATGTCAAGCAATCATTCACTGAATTGTTTTCATGGGAGAAAAGTGTATGGCCACTTTTAATCTCATGTAATCTCATATTTGGGAATTAATTTATTTTTTATATAATGTCCCTTTGTATTTCATAATTTTGTATAACCTTTCAAAAAACAATTCAGGACTGTTGAAAATGTGTTTATATTTCCATTCCAATTCAGGATATTTTGATAATGTATTATCACAACATTGATGATTAAGGAGAGTGAACTCTGAGTAAGCAATAAATAAAATTAAAATCAAATTATGTGAAATCTTAAAAATTTATGACAAATTTAAAAAAACAATTTGAAAAGAGTGGGCATTTCAAAAGAGCTAACATTTTTAAATTATTAAGAATAATTTCAGGTTGAACTCACAAAACAAAACTTTCCTTAGGTTTGGAAGCTGCCTTATGATGTGAAAGTGTAAGATACCAAGAAAATCGTAATCATTTACAATGCTTTAGGATGTCTCTAACTGTGATTGATAGAAATAATTATATGTGCTTAAGGTTTTAATTTGATATATTAGGCAATATTTGGGTCACTGAAGAATCACTTAGTTCAGCTAGATACCTAGAATAATTTTTTTTTTCTGAAATAACTGAATATCTATAACATTAAACTGTGATTAAAAACTTTATTGCCTACAATGTGTTTCATTTTTCTGTGTAACTGGAGTCATAGTCAAGTATATATACTCTTAATACTAGAACAAAGACAGATTGCTAATAATCTAAACAACAATAACAAAAAATACTGCAGAGACATTATATAACAGATTCAAAAGTTGTTGTTTATATTCCTCATTAATTTATTATATTTTTATTATATGCTTTCTTATATGGCTTGAGGAGCTGTTAAAAGAATTTATAAGGAGCTAGCATCACAAAAATTGCTACCAAAATTTACATACTTTCTGACTTTTAAAATTGCAATAACACATTCTACTTTGGCGTTTTAAAATAATAGTTTCTATTTCCTTTTATGACTTCTAAAGATGCTCTTAATTCTTGCTGTTTTCTCAGATTTTATCTCTTTAATTTATTTTTTAATGGTACTCATCCTTGATAATTTATTCTACTGTCCCTATTTATAGCACCCCTTTTCAAATTCTCACATGTATACAGTTTCTCCTATAATCACCTAGATTTTTATCAACTTCCCTGGTGTCTTTTCTTTATTACTGATATAATAGGGGTCATATTTTTGATAAAGCTATTACTTTTCATTCTGAATAAAGCTTGATTTCTGTTCTTCCAATTCATTAATTTAATAGAAAGGTAAGTTTATACAATCAAGAACAAAGGGGTCATTTTTTCTTTGTCTTAAATTTTAAATTAAATATTTTAAATACGTAAAAACACCAGTATAGAAAACATTGTTTATGTAGGGAGGGAAACTTTTTTGTTGTTGTTTTTTTCTAAATATAAAACACTTTTCTATATGTATGAAAGGTGGGGCTGGAAAAGGTAAGCTTGGAATTTGACTATAAGGTGAAGTTAAGTTCAGGCATAAAAATAAAATATTAAGTAAGGAAGGCCCCTTGCCACACGAAAAAAAAAAATTATATATATAGCTGATTGTTGGGAATATAAAGTCTGGGAGATGAATAAATTGAGGAGGGAAAAATATCAGATGTTCTTCAGTGTCTTCTTTATCCCCACTGCCAATGATCTTTCAAGAAGTTATAGGACAAAGGTTGGAATCATGGTACCCCTTCCCTGGACCTCCTTACAGGAGCCCAGGGTGAGGAGGTAGTGTTGAGGTACTTGTACTTTTGGAAAGCAGGTCACCTTTCAGTGCTTTTGGATGGTTGGATAGCCTATGTCTAAATGGGGGAGGGGGTCGATAGTATAAACCCTACTACAATTCAGAGTGCTTTTATCTAAATGAGGGCAGGCTTTCTAAAAGCTCCAGGTACATTCTTGTTTTATTAAAAGGTACATTCTGCAGCTTAAAATAGCGGACCACAAGGTATTCCTGGCAGAAACAGCACAGAACTTTCTTATGGAAGAGGACCCTTGTGTTAGACAGTGTTTTAGGTTCTAAATTATCTACACAACTTCCAGTAAATGGTGTTAAATGTGAAGAAATAAATCCGAAATACACAGCTCAGAATGTGTTATGAATTCTAACTAGAGAAGTGTTTTGCCAGTTGCTACCTTGAGATTTGAATCTCTCCTGTAAACTTGTCCTGGAAGCTCTGTTTTAGTTAGCTTTAGAATATCTGTGACCAAAATACCCTACCAGAAGAACTGAGAGGAGGGAAAGTGTATTTGGGGATCACAGTTTTGGAGGTCTCAGTCCACAGATGCTGACTCCATTGCTCTGGGCCTTAGGTGAGGCCAACCATCAAGGGAGAAGGGCATGTTGGTAGAAGCAGCTCAGCTCATAGCAGGTCAGAAAGCAGAGGGAAAAGGAGGCCAGAGGGAAGATAGACCCCTACAGTGACCATCCCCAGTGGTCTTCCTCCACCAGCCATACCCCACCTGCCTATAGTTACCACCCAGTCACTCCATTCAAACTAGAATGGGCTGATTAGGTTACAGATCTTATCATGTAAGCATTTTACCTCTGAATTTTCCTGCACTGATACAGGAGATTGGGGGGGGACACTTTATACCCAAACCATAACACTGTCAGAGTGGGCTTTTCCAGCTTCCTCTGCAGACCCATGGTGATTGCCAAGAGGGTTGGGGGACAAATACACAAGGGGGGGCACAAGGGGTGATGAGTCAGAGTCTGTTGCTAAAGGAGACAGCTTTTAGCACGCGTCCCACATCCTTCCCTTTGTTCCCCTCATACTCTGTCCTCACCTTCCCCTCGGCTGGAATCTAAATAGAGGGTCAACCCATAATCATGCCTCTGCTCAACACATAATCACTGCACTTACTCGGTGTCAGATTCTGTGCTTGGTGTTTGGGAGACACTGTTGAGCAAATCAGACCAAAGAAATGATGAGGAGCAAGCCAAGAGCACCAGGCTGTAAGCATGAGGGCAGAATGGACCACACTCACCTGAAGGAGGACACTCTCCAGCCACAGCAATGAGCAGGAGGCTTAGGGACAAGGCCAGAGGCCCTGATTTGCTTACCAATGCACCCTCAGGCCCCCAAAGAGACCCTGTCCCTTTATTCATTGTTAAAGATGTGAATGTTTTCATGATACTTCTTATAGGTAAAAGGCTGAAAAACTACTGCATTATTATCATTAAAACTAGTTGTTTCCTAGTTTCATTTTGCTTCCTAGGGGTTCATTAACTCAGGTATTCCAGTGGATATAGAGAATTCAGTGATAAGATTCTCCCCTCTCTGAGATCATGCCAAATGAATTGAAAGGAAAAATGTAATTTTATAGAAAATAGAGAAACCATGTTCCATATTGGTGTTAATGGAGGAAGGGTAAGAGTTGCAGAAAATATAATAAGCTCAAAATGAATAACTTCTCATATATCAAATAAATTTCTTTTTTTTCCTCACATAACAGCTAGTGTTAAGGGAAGGTACAAATCCTGAGGGAGCTACACTCTTTTAAGAGCTCATTTGGAGACTGGTCTCCTGGAGACGGCACCATCTTTAACTCATAATATGGGAGGGATCTCATTTCCAACCAGACACAGGGAAATGATAGCCATGAATGCTTAGAGGGTTAGGGACTAGTCCTGAAAATGTCATGTCACTTCCACTGAGAGCTCATTGGCTGGAAACGATCACATGGCCACACAGGGAAGCTATGAAGTGCTGGATGCTGAATTTTGGTGAGCAGCACTGATTGCACAATGCCATTTTTAGAAGGTCTCACACATCCAAATGTCTCTGTGAGTCTTTCATATAATGTCTGCTGTAATTATTAAATCACTTTTCTAAGTCCCACTCGACAACAGCAAAACTTTGATAGAAGGGGGAGTATATTTTTATTTTCTATTTATTCCTGTGTCCCCAGAGACAACTACACTTTTGACCTTTCAAAGGTATTCAATCTATGAATAAGTAAGAAATATGATAAAAAGAATAGCATTTAAGTTCTATTCTCATCCTACACAGTCATTTCTAATTTCCCAGAGGTAGAGGGCAAGAACAGAATGTGGAGTTCCACAGGGCAAGTGTTGGTTGATCTACTGATTATTAGAATCAGCATATTTTTTAAAAATAAATATAATGAGTCACTCCCAGATTTTGATGGATATCCTAGAATTGATTCCCTGGGCTGTGTGGAGGAGAAATTGGAGGGTAGAGGTCATCTGTAAAATGAAGAGAATTTTTAAGGTTAAGAAAATGTGGGGCTGGGAACATGGCTCAAGTGGTAGCACACTCGCCTGGCATGCGTGGGGCCCGGGTTCGATCCTCAGCACCACATACAAACAAAGATGTTGTGTCAGCCGAAAACTAAGAAATAAATATTAAAAATTCTCTCTCTCTCTCTCTCTCTCTCTCTCTCTCTCTCTCTCTCTCTCTCTCACCTCTCTCTTAAAAAAAAAAAAAAAAAAAAGAAAGAAAATGTTCTCTGTCCTGATTAGGAATGGCACATCACATTGGTCAAAATTCATGAAAATGTAGATTTAACCTCTGTGAGTTTTTTGTATGTAAATTATATCTCAAAAAATTTTAAAAAGGAAAATCACAACTTAAAAAATAGGAAAAATTACCAAATAAGCAAAAAAAAAAATAGTGAATCACATCAATTTAACTATGATTCAACAATAATTCAGTTCAGACAAAGTAGTTACAGTGAGATGTTCTCTGCCATTCTGCATGGGCACAGATTTGATTCTGCAACTTAGCTTCTTGTCTTTCTCTTAAAACTTCAGGTTGCCTCAGGAAGAGAATATCTAATTAGATCCAATGAATGCCATTTCTGCACCATCACTAGTGACAAAGGCCACAGTGTTGAAGAAACTATCATGAACATGCAAATCAAACTTCATTGAAGCCTTCTCACATTTAGGAGAATACTTGAATTTCGATTTTGTTCTGTTTTGACAGAAAACCAGATTAGTTCTTATAGCACAGAGGAGAAATCTACTTGCTTTTCCAGGGTATGTGATATTGTGGGAAAGCAGGTACACCAACCTCCACTCTAATATACATATATATGTATATATACAGTATGTGTGAAAGAGACAGGGAAAGAATGCATGCACAGACAGAATTTTTACCAAGTGCTCTGAAAATATTTTTGTAGTATTTCCTGACAGCTCAATAGAAGAGAAACAGGAGGCTTACCCAGAATTATCACATGAAGATTTTGAAAAGCAATCACATTGTTGCTTTAAAATTATAATAATGAAACAGGGAGAAATGCTGTCTAACTATGCAGCAGCCCCTAGCCTGTAATTAGACACCACCCACTAGGCCCCTGCTTGATGCTGCAGTGTTGGAAAATACCTGTGGAATGAATAAACAAAGATGTCACTCAAAAGTGTTTGCAGAAACTTGCTCTTGAATTGTGCAAGTCACTGTAGAAAGCCCACAAGTCGCATTAATTAGCTCTTTTATGAAAACAAATAAGCAAATAAGCAAAGGGAAAAAAGCAAAAGCAAATCAATAAACTAAGAGCACAATCTGCCCTTCCATATCCCTCTTGTTATTATAATGCATCCAGTCTGCAGAAAAGCAATGGCATGCATATATTAAATTACTGCCCAGATGAAGGATTGCATAATGTAAAGGATTTAGGGAATAATTGGAAAGCTAGAAGGATGCTCAAATCTCCATTGATTTAACATTCCGAATTTCTGTGAAAATAGCTAAATTGCAAACCACTAATTGCTGTTAGTTTGGGTGGTGGTTTAGACTCTGATTCAGAATAATTCGTTTCATTTTTTGCAGGAAAATTTTCTTAAATAAATTAGAACTTTCATTCTAAGTATCTTTCAATTTTCCTTTTTTTTTGCTAACATGCCTTCAAAAGTTAATCACTTCTCAGGATATTAGATCCTGAATATCATCCCCCTTCATGAGAAGAAAATTTGATTTAATCACAACTCTCCGTGACTCTTCACACTTTTCTCCTTTTATTTGGTTCTAATTCAGGCAAAAGCTACTGCTGATAAATGGTTTCTTTAATTTGTATTTTATATATTTTTGTATACAGTTTGGCTTTTCATTTGATAAATCTTCTGACTAAATATTTATTAATAAGTGAACTCTATAATATTGAGCAATTAATTGGTTTCAGATTTAAATATGATAATATAGTAAAAAATTCACTGTGGTCGAACTTAACAGTACATGAATTGCCTTTCTATTCAGTATCATGCTGTTTTAATTATTGTAAGCTTAAAATAATAGAACTGGGAAAACTTAACTCTCTCTTCCTTTCTCTCTCTTTGTATATTTAGGGCATTTTTGGCTATTCTATTCCTATTTTAGTCTTCGAGTTGTCTTGCCTAGTTTCCAAAAATATGCTGTTGGTATTTTAACTATGATCACTTTAACTTTGTAGATTCATTTAAGGGGGAGAGCAGATATTCTTATGATGTTGCATTCCCAAGTCCCAAAATGTGTCTTTCCTTGTGCTGAAACTTTCTTTTGTTTCTCAGTGGCGTGTTTGATTTCCTCATAGAAGATTGTAACTTCTTCTTGTTTTCTATTTTATCTTTTGACATTTTATTCTTGTACCTAGTTATAGTCCATATGAGAACCACTTTATTCTTATTTATCAATTTTCTGCCCATCCCTGCAACTGCTTTTACTTATTATTTATAAAGGGCTTCCAATGAATTCACCTGGATTTTCCAAAGGGAAAAAAAATCTATTATTTTCAAATAATGATAATTTAAAATTCTATTTTTCAACTTTCCTAAATTTACTTTCCAATTAATTATCCCATTTCATTAGGTATAATCTGCAGAGAAAAATTATAATGGAAATATTAATAGAAAATACTTTTAATTTTTAAATTAATATTTCAGATTATTCCTTAATTCAAATATGTAGGTTATTTTTCATACGCTATATTGAAACTATCTTAATTTATTATGACTTTTTGTTTGTTTGTTTCATACCAGGAATTAAAACTTGAGGCTGCTTCAGGAAGAGAATATCTAATTAGAACCAATGAATGACGCCATAGGGGCATGTAACCATTGAGCAACATCCCCAGCTCCTTTTCTATTTTATAATCAAACAGGGTCTCACTACACCGATTAGGGCCTTGCTGAGTTGACTTTGCTAAGTGGTTGCTGAGGCTGACTTTGAAATTGCCATCCTCCTGCCTCAGCCTCCCAACCTGCTGGGAATATAGGTGTGTGCTATCGAGTCTGGCTTATTTTGACTTTTAAAATCAAGAATAAATGTTAGATTTTATTAAACTTGTTTTTTTGTACATCTGTTGAGATTCATGTGACTGTCTTTTCTGACTTGCTAAATATATTGATTTCTATTTTTCTCTATTCTCATTTTTAACTTCACTAATATTCCAGGAATAAATTGCATTTGCCTTATTAAATCAGCAGCTGAATTTTGCTAATTATTTTTAAATGTTTTTATTTTAAAATGCTTGAACAAACTGTTCTGTAGTTTTCTGTGTGTAGTTTAATGGGATTGGGGATCCATGTGATATGTATTTTAAAGGAATTAGGAAATTTTTCCTTTTTTTCCTCTGCTCTGAACAATTGAAATTTAATTGCAGTTATCTGTTATTTGACGTTTTGGAAGAATTCCCTTGTGAAACCATCTGGCTGTAGCTATTAGAAAACTTTATCTCTTGAATGGTAAATGACTTGTCTACTTTTCCAGACTCACATTCTGAGGTCTTTTTGGTAGTTTGTAGTTCCTAAGGAAAGCATCCATTTTCTCACACTGACTGGCAAAGATTAATTTTTTTTATGGAATTTCTGCTAATCTTTACAATATTTTTATAATTATCTTTGATAAGGTCTGATAATTATTTGTCCTTCCTATTTATATTATCAACTTTATTCCTAAGAAAGAGCAATGAGATTTATTAGTTCTATCATTTAATATTTGATACTTACTCAAATTTTGTTTTTTATCTTTATTTGTCATTTCTTCCCTTATATTTTTTCTTTTTAAATCACATAAAATGAATGTGTACTGTTTCCCTGATTATGTTTCTTTTTTGTTCTATGAAAATTTTTATCTGACGGGTTCTAAAATGTGTTTCAGTTGGCATATTTTCCTAAATCAATTCCTAGTTGCTTTGATTTCCCTTTATTCTCAAAGGTGTATGGAAGAGAGAAACTTTAATTTTGCTGGTGAGAGAATCATTTCCTTGCTTTTTTTTTTAATTAATTTTTATTTAGTTTCGTTGAGGTCGTGTTATTTTTATCTTTTGGGATTTATTAAGCTGTTCTTAGGGGTCCAATATATGGTTAATTTATGAATATTATTTAGTAATTTGAAAAGTGCATGCACTGTCTTGTCTTTCGTAAGTATGCACAAACAGACATACACAAAAGTTTAGAAATGAATAGACAGGGCTGGGGAGTAGCTCTATGGGTACAGCACTTGTCTAATCTGCATAAGAACCTGATCTCTAGCACTGCAAAAACAAAGAGTATATGATAATACTATATTATTTACTTTTTAAAGTTTATTTATTTTTGGTGTTCTGGGTCTGTTCACATTGAGAAATATGTGTTTCTATTTCTCCTTTGTTTTTTTCTGTGGAGTTTGCTCTATCAATGTTGATGCTTTGTTTTGTTTTGTTTTTATTTTGTGGGGAAGAGGTACGTAGATAATGTCTTGTGTGCACTTGACTATTTATACATTTTAAATGAATAAAAGTGTTTTTGTTTTAAGAGTGTTTGCTTATTATAGCATATTTTATTTTATATTCCAAATATTTTATTATTTTAATAAACAAGTATCATCCATTTATATTTAGTGGCTTGACCTATGTGTAGGCTAATATTAGATGGCTTTTCATATTTTATGCTTAGGCCACCCTATTTTTTCTTTTTATGAATTTTGGTAACCTTTAGTTTCATTTTTTATTGTGAAATATTTCCAGGTTTTATACATTTATAATTTGAACTATATAACAACTTTAATCCTCTTTGTTTTTGTTTAGACATCTATTATAATAAGCAATGGTATTATTCAATATTTCTTCTCCCTTTCATTTCCTTTTATTCCCTGTTTTTCCTAATTTTAGTTGATTGCCAATTTTACAGTTTAATTTTATAGTGGGTTTTCATCAGTGTCTATTCATTAGTTCCTAATCTAATGAAGCTTAATTTTGCTAATAGTTTTATGAGTGTTGAATTCACATGTTATTTTTCTAGGCT
Source organism: Urocitellus parryii (assembly GCF_045843805.1). Lineage (NCBI taxonomy): Eukaryota > Metazoa > Chordata > Mammalia > Rodentia > Sciuridae > Urocitellus > Urocitellus parryii. The sequence goes on along the minus strand of NC_135540.1, from coordinate 14,098,618 downwards.
TTCAGTTTCTGTTTTGTCCATTATATTTCCTTTCTTTCTGAATTCTCACCATAACTTGCCAGAGACTTTTGAGCTATAGTTTGTGCATTTGGTTTAATTTAGTATCACTTCACTGTGCTTCCTGCACATATGGTTGATGCCTGTAACTCTTTTTTTTTTTTCATCTCTGTCTGTCTTCTATGCATCTTGAGGTTTAAATCCAAAGCCATCCTGCAAGGTCTTATTGTCCACTCAAGTTTCCAAATTATTGTTTAGTTCGTAAATTGTCCCCAGAATTGGCCTTTGAAGAAGGTGTTTTGGTTCTTTTTTCTGAATTCTAAAATCAAAGAAATCTGCATTGCTATCCTAGGTCTACCTTAGCAAATCATCACAAATCGGTTATGTTGAAAGCATAGAAATCTATTTCCTCAGAGTTCTATAGGCCAGAAATCTGAAATCACGGTGTCAACAAAGCCCTGAGCTTTCTGAAGCCACTAGTGGGGGATCTTCATGGCCTCTCTAGCTTCTGGTGGCCTACAGCATTTCTTGGCTTATGTTATTACTGCTCCAGTCTCAGCCTCAATCTTCCCATGAGTGCTCAGGTGGCCTTTTCCCATTTGTCTTTTTTCTACCTAAAAGGACACATGCCATTTGAATTGAAGACTCTGTCCTCACCCAGGATATCTCCTCCTAAGATCTTCAAATTAGTTACATCTGCAAAAAATAGTTTTCCAAGTAAGGTCATGTTATGGTTTAGGAGGTACCAACCAAACTCTCCTATGTGAGACAATGCAAGGAAGTGAAATGATTGGGTTGTGAGAGCCTAAACCTGATCAGTGTGTTAATCCCCTGATAGGGAATAACTTGGTGTTGATTTAGGCAGGTGGGGTATGGCTGGAGGAGGTGGGTCTGGGGGTTATAGTCTATCCTTGGCAAGAGGAGGACTCTATTTCTCTGCTTCCTGGTGCAATGATCTGAGCTACTTTCCTTCTCCACACATTTCTGCCATGTCCCAAAGCAATGGAATCAGCCATCTATGGACTGATATCATGAGACCCAAAATAAGTGTTTTCTCCTCTAATAGTTCTTGTCAGGTCTTTTGGTGACAATCATAAAAAAGCTGACTAAAACAGGTGATGTTGAAGGTGCTGGATGGACTTATCAGTTTCGGGGCCATTATTCATCCACTCCAGAATATTTATATGATCTTATTTGTCTTTTTAACTATGGATAAGGTGGCAATTCTTTCTTCCTGACATATAGCTGAAGGTGACAGATATCTCCAAGTTTTTTTAAAAAAAATTAGTTGTATTTGTTTCTTATAACTTTTGGTTGATTTTTAGATGATATGTCAGAAGGGGAAAATGTTCTGTCTTTAAGCCACTCTTTTAAAATTTCCTGACTCCATGTTCTCAAACTTGTAGTTTAACTTTACACATGAAATATAATCATTCAAAATGACATACTTTCTTTTTGCATGCAAATCTGCCACTGTGTCTCTAATTTCTACTGTCTTTGGATTAAGAATGGATAAATTATCTCACCACCACTTTTCTTTGAACTTCGGTTCCCAGGGATTATGGTCTCATTTTTGCCTGCCACCCAGTATTTTCAAACTTCTACTTATCCTCTCTACACATCAAATCCCATATTGTCAACTCATTTTCTAGTCCATTCTTTTTAAGTAACCCTTTCTGGAGCTCACACACTATTCCAATAACCATCCTGTCTCCCCTTCCCCTATTCCTCTCCATAACAAAATTTCTTGAATATATTTTTTATACTCACTAACCACATTTTTTTTTTATGGTTCTGGGAATCGAACCAGGGCCTTGTGCATTCGAGGCAAGCACTCTGCCAGCTGAGCTGTATCCCCAGCCCTAGCCACATTCTGTAGCTTTCTGTTCCTACCTTTCCATCCTGTGGCTCTGGTTAAGGTCATGAATAGCTTCCAAGTTGATAAAACCACTGGATGTTCTTAGTCTGATTAATAGCACCCATATTTATTGTCCTGTGTGTTAGAAATTCAGGAATGGCACAAAAGGGTGGGCCTGGCTCAGGATCTCTCATAAAATTGCATCTACGTTGTTGGCAGCAGGACTATCTCATTCAAAGGCTGGGTTGTTGTTTTCCCAAACGGCTTGCCTGCATGGCTCTTCCTTGCATGGCCATAGTTATCTATCCTGTGAACCTTTCATCATCACAGAGAGACTAACAGGCTGCTCAGAGTGACCCATGAGAGACTGAGAGATGCAGAATCTGCTGTATCGGGAGCTTCCCTGGATGCAGACACCTTTAAGTCCTGATGCAGCAGGTTCTGACCAATTATTGCCTTCAGTGTGGTACCCTAGTGCCAGGTCCCAGTAACATGGGTGTTACCCCACCTCCGATAACAAGGCGGGCTCCAGGTGGGTTGAGTTACACTCACCTATTCCTTTGTAGTCCTACCCTTTTGCCCTTTTGGGGACAGAATATTCCATGAAACAGCCTCCTCCAATAAAACACGGGTTCAAGGCCTGCTTTCTCTCTCTTTTGCCTGCTTTGCCCCCCTTGTGGGAGCTGCAGCTGAGGAGTGCCCACTGAACCCAAAGAAAAGATACTCTCTGTTGTCCGTGTTTTTATTTATTCCCCAAATTCACTTGGAGTGACCCTGACTGGTTTAGTCCTGTGACGTGACACTGCTGTACCTCCTAAGTCCTGATCTCCCAAGCCACATCCTGCCACTGCAGCTTCATTATCTTCACTAGGAGGGAATCACTGAGTCTAGCCACACTTAGAATGAGAGGGATTTGCCTCTGCCTCCTGAAGGAAGGAATATAAAACAATTTATGGGTTTATCTTACATCCACTGCAGCCCCCTGATTTGGGGATTGTGAGGATTCTTGTGTTTTCCGCAGGTGCCTTCTTTCCATACATACCTTCCCCTCACTATCCTTTTCTGCTCACCAACAAGACACTGGTGCTTTCTCTCCATTTCAGAGAATCCATTCCTGGTCTAAATTTGAGGAAAACACAAATTATCATTGTAGTTTATATCTGTGTTCCCCCCATGAGAAACCCAGTAAATATCATTTTTTATGATTCTTATGCTGGGCATCAGGAAGAACAGGCAGGAAGAGTCTTTGACAATGCAAAGAATTTTAATTTAACAGAAAGTACATGCCTGGTTATAAAACATACATTCTGCCATTTATTTTTTTCTTATTTGTTTATACTCACAATACATTCTAGTTAGAAACTTCAAAGAATATTATAAAAGAGGACTTGGTTTTATTTTTTAAATCTTTGTTGTCTTTTTCAAAATGAGAAACGGACTCTAGCCATGCCAAAAATACTGACTTAACACATACTGCTTGCCAAGGCTAATTGCTTTTTGAGAACACTACACATTATACATGCAGCAGTAATTTGAAGGAAATAATAACAAATATTATTATGCACATTTTCATTTGGGGCTTAAAGAAATGGCTAGAGTTTAATGAATTTAGCATTTAGAATGGCATAGGAAATGTCTGAAGAGTACGAATTGTCTACAGTAGAGCAAACTGTAGTTAGCAATTATTGTTCAATCTTTTGTCTCCTTGCTCCCATATTTTAATGTTAAGGTGTCTGGGAAATTTAACCTTTTCCCCTCAGGCGATGTTTTGTCTTGATATTTTGGATTCCTGAAGGATTGTGAAAAGGTCACTGTCCATTCATCTCCCATCATTGAATTTTCAAAGAACACAAGTCTCCAAACCAGGCCTGGGTCATCAGTTCTCTGTTTTGTACTTCAGAGATGCTATTATCCTTAGCAACTCACACCGTAAGCTTCAACATGTACCTATCTGAACGTTTCCTTGTTTTCTAACTGGGTTTATTTATTTTGACATAAATACCACATCAAAAATGTTGACTCTGCAAATTAGTGGTTATTTTTTTATTTTACCCAGTTAAAAAAGAATAAATAAGTATATGCCAAAAAGCAGCACTAAGGAAAAAAACAAACTTTCTGTAGCTGATTTAATAATATATTTGGAGTGCATTTTCATTGCATTTGAAAGATCCACCATGGGAATCTTAGCATTTTTATTTCCTACTAGGTAAAATATAAAAATGGCAAGAAGTTATTTCAGGACAGATTTTGGAGAATAATTTGAATTAGCATAAAGTTAACATTTCCTAAATGGTTGTTTCTGAAACTAGACCATTAACCTTTATAAAAGACAAAAAAAAAAAAAGTATTGCATTTTTTTCCTAGTATTATTGGCTTCAGACAGAATTTGGAATAAGAAGTATATCTCTTGGATCAACTTAACACAGTTAGTATTCTTGAGAAACTCAGAAAACATTATAATAAAACAGTCCTTAATCAGACTCTCCTACAGTTCATATAAGGCAATTCCACTCAATAGAATGTATTAAAATATTATCTGGAGTTATGAAATAAAGTAATAATGAAGATATATATTCTTCAAGTTAAGTTTTAACATTTATTCCAGAAATTATGTTCGAATAAGGGGAATAGAATGGGAAAAAAAGCATAAATATTTAGGTTAATAGGAAAATACTTATAGAAAAAAATATGTAAACTTTTAAATAATTAGGCAGTTCTAACTGGGCATGGTAGCATATGCCTGTAATCTCAGCAACTAGGAGGCTGGGGCAGGAGGATTCGTGTCAAAGCCAAATCAAACAACTTAGTGAGGCCCTAAGCAACTTAGTGAGATCCTGTCTCAAAATAAAAAATAAAAAAGGACTGGGGATGTGGCTCAGTGGTTAAGCATCCCAGGAACTCAATCCCTGGTGCCAAAATAAATAAATAAATAAAATAATATGCAGTTCTAAACATGAACTAAACAACCCCTTTTGAAATGAACTAGCCCCATGTATATCAATAAAGTGCTGGAGCTTTTCTGCAATGATGTTAGCAAACAGGATGAAATGGTAAGGGTTGCAGGTGGGACAGGAAGTACACAGGCCATTCTTTAGAGCCTAGGGGGTCTATATAGGAACTGACCTCTTGCAGAATATTTGCAAGCCAGATCTATTCTATTGAAACCAGCTGCAGACATAAGTGCTGGAGTCATTCATTTCAGGAAGAGCTGAGTTGAGGGGCCAGGACTGCAAGTCACTGGAGTAGCACACCACACAGCTGCAAGCTCAAGGGCTGGACTCCAGCTCCTGATCAAGGCAGAGGAGACACTTGTGCTCCTCTAGTATGAAGCTGTGTAAGCCTACAGCCAAAGCACTGGCCTCTCTTCCAAAATCTAAATTCTTGTTCCATTCTTTTAATATGTGCAGCCTCTGATCATAATTGGCAAGAGGAAAATTGTGTTATTGCTGCACTCATTTCTTTTTTTCCCCAGTAGTAATGTATGCGGTGCACATGCCTATTGACTGCTCGATCAGTCCTCTTGGTTTAATCATCATCCTGTGAAAGCAAAGTGGCATAGTCTGGTGTTCACTTACTCAGAAACTTGACCTTTATGCACAGCTCATAAAGGACATGAGAGCATGTCAACATATTACAATCAGGATGTTACAACATTCACTGTTATCATCATATTTTCATGATTAGATTTTTAAAAAATATTTATTTTTTAGTTGTAGTTGGACACAATACCTTTATTTATTTATTTTTTATGTGGTGCTGAGGATTGAACCCAGGGCCTCGCATGTGCTAGGCAAGCATTCTACCACCGAGCCACAGTCTCAGCCCTCATGATTAGATTTTGATCTCCTAGTACAAAGAGCTGCTTTGCTCATTGAGTCAAGTCTTTCATTCCCACCGCATGCATGCCACCACATCAAATGTGGTGGCAGACACACTGTGAGGTGGCTCCCAGTCATTGCTGCTTCCTGTGGTTGATGATTTCTTGTGACCCCCTCTCCTTGAGTGTGGGTGGGATCTGCAGTTTCTTTCTAACCAAGAGATTAGGAAAAGATAATGGGAGGCCACTCTAGTGATTATTTTACCTTAAGTGGTAACATTTGTCTTGCTAGCAGATACTTCCTGTTGGCTCTTGCTGAACTTGATGAAGTAACCTGCCATACAGAGATGTAGGTGAGACAGGAAGCACCTCAGATCTCCAATTAGAAAGAACACCATGTAATGAGTCCTGCCTTAAGCCACATAAGCTGGGAAACAGACCCCTTTTCACTTGAGCTTCACGTGAACCTCCAGTCCTGCTGATATTTTGATTGAAACTTTGAGAGACAAGCTGACTCAGAGAACCCAGTTGAGCTGTCTGGGTTCCTCACTCATACATCTGTGGCAATTTGCTACACACAATAGATAACTGACACAACTCTGTGTATTTAGTCACACTTTACCTCATTAATTGTTTTATAAAATGATGTTTGTTTTTTTTTTAAAAAAATCTTGTCTACCAATGAATAGTCCAACAAAAATATTTAATAAATTATCACATGAATATTTTTATATCCATTTTAACCTAGCAAAGAACAAATAACAGAAGTTAGCCCTTTACTGGAACATCAAAAAAAAAAAAATTCCTAATAGGAGTGCTGAGTCTGATTCATTCTACCTTGAGCATAAGAGAAATCAATGGAGACAGTTTAAATATTTCTCCATGATATACTATATTTAGTCATTAGCCTATTTGTTCTCCATTTAAACATAATATTGGTTCATAAAAATTATTCCTATTAAAATAAGTATAATAAGCATAAAAAAAAACATGTTCCGTGTGTCTCTCTTTGGCTCAGGTGAACAGACTCAAGTGAGGGAGTCACTGGTTCTACCTGAGTATAGATTATGGAGAAATAAATAATTTCTATGTGGTGGAAAACACTAAAAAGGTAGTCAAAGCAGAATTTAATCGAATCATAATGAACCTGTAATCACCCAGCGGCTGAAACAGGAGAATCGAGAGCCAGTCTTAGCAACAGTGAGGCTAAGAAATAAAGTAAGAGTTTATATATATTTCAAGTTAAATTAGAATATTTATTCCAAAAACTATGTTTGGATAAAGAGGACAGAATGAAAAGAAAAAGCATAAATATTCAGGCTAATAAGAAAATATTTATAGAAAAAAAGATAAAAAAATTTAAATTTAATAATTAGGCAGTTCTAGCTGGGTATGGTGGCATATGCCTGTAATCCCAGCAACTAGGGAGGTTGAGGCAGGAGGTTTCATGTCATGGCTTGGGATGTGGCTCAGTGGATGAGTGCCCCTGAGATCAGTATCCACCCTCCCCCCAATAAAAGTCTAATCAAACTGAGAGAAGAAGAGTCATATCTGTGACCTCTTAACACAAACTTGGTGTTTTCTTTGTCCACTCTTACATCTACCTACATTATTGTTGGCTTGAATATGGAAGTCATATCACATCAGTAATTAACTTTAAATACAAAGTAACAGAATAATCCATGCACCAATATATATATATATATATATATATATATATATATATATATAGATATATATAGATATATATTTACAGTTTGTAGACACTTTTTATTCACCATTTTCTATGGGTCATAAACACACTGAGAATCTTACCTGTGTTATTTTTTTTAAGTAGCTAACATTGTGTATTTTTATCCTACTTTCCCTATTTTGTAGATGGAGAAACAATTGAGGTACATATTAAAGCTACTCAGTCAATAATGGGGGAGTCAGGTTGTGAATCCAAGCTCTATGAGCTAAAACCCATTATTTCCAGTTCTCAGTGTTGCATAAATTTAATCCTGGCTATTTGTGAGGGTGAGGCAGAAAGATTGCAAAATTGAGTCCAGCTTTGGCAACTTAATGGGACTATGTTTTGAAATAAAAAATAAAAATGACTGGGATCTATCCCAGTGGTAGAGTTCCCCTAGATTCAATACTTTGTGTCCCAAAACAAAACAACCCACTGTTCATGTTATCAAGCAAAGCTAACAACTGAAAAGTACCTGCAAATTTAGAGAACAGACTCAAGAGAAATTTGATGAGATATTGGTGCCTAGATATTCAACCACTCTTGTATTCCAAGTGATTAATTTATGGCTGAAATTTTTTCATATCGTATTCACTGAAAAAAATCCCAGAAATATGTTTCAATCAGGTTGTTAGCAAAATGCAATCATATTTTTTTTTGGAAAAGATATACACTAATTTGGTGATATTTCTTCTATAACATAGCAGTATCTTCAATGTTGTGTGAAGCTGAGGATTCATGGAGTTTTCAGTTTCTATAACTTCCTGTTCAGGTTAAAAAAAATCTCTCATTAACAAAGTATGCTGATTATGTCTCTTCTTTGTTAGTTTCTGAGAAAATATGTCATAAACCATAGGGATTATCAAATTTAGAATTCCATATTCTTTGGTGCATATCTTTTCCAACATATATATATTTTAGGTCACAAAGTATGCTTTCCTTTTGGGAGTATAAAACATTTCAATTCCGTATTTACATACTTGTTTTTCTTCCTACAGATTTAATGCTTAAATATCTTATTTTTTTCTTTCCTTAAATTATGAAGATTCACCAAAGGGGATAAACCCAGGCTCAGCCAAGTCCCTCACGATTGCGTTGTATTATCTCTGTGTAACTCTTCCCTGGTTTCAGTGCACTGGTCTCTTCCCCAAGCTTCCCTTATCAGAAGTGTCTGGGAATATATCCCCCTCAAGACCAGTGACTGATGCGCGAGTGTAGACACCCAGCTTAGCCATTTCTGGTGGAGATAAATTCTCTGGAGCAGTGCACTCCTGGAGCCAACGTTTGGAATTAAGCAGAGGCTGGGACTTTGCCTTAAACCTCTACCATTGCTTGTCTTCAGCTTTCACTCCTGCTTCTCCGTGTGTGTGTGTGTGTGTGTGTGTGTGTGTGTGTGTGTTTCTGGACTGTTTTATTTTTAAAAAACTGAATTACTTGTATATCAATATCCCAATCAGGGTCTGCCTCCAGGGAACTTGAGTTAAGACTCAAACCATGACTAGAATATTCTATTTTGGTAGACCCTGTTCCATGTCTGTTGATGTAGGTTTGTACTGTTGTACAGAAAAATAAAGAAGCCTCTTCTACAAATAATGGAATCTTGACTGGTCAAAAGAATAAACCCATATTTTTAAAAGCAAAGTAAAAGCCAGGCGCAGTGGCGCACACCTGTAATCCCAGCAGCTCTGGAGGCTGAGAAAAGAGGATCCGAGTACAAAGCTAGCCTCAGCAAAAAGCGAGGCGTTAAGTAACTCAGTGAGACCCTGTCTCCAAATAAAATACAAAACAGGGCTGGGGAAGTGGTTCAGTGGTTAGTGCCCCTGAGTTCAATCACTAGTACAAAAAAAAAAAAAAAAAGGCAAAGTAATATTTATTCAATGTGGAAAAAGGCTATAATGATGTGTCCCTATATGAATTCTCTAATGCTGTGTAACAAATTGCTCCCAAACTTAGTGACTTAAAAATAATGATCATGCTTATTCCTTGTGATTCTGTAGCACAGGAACTTAAACAGGACACAGTGTCATAGGGTGTCTGAAGCTTCAGGGAGAAATTTGAAGTGGGTGGGATTGGTGTCACCCAAAGGCCACTCACCCATATGTCTGATTCCTTTTAAAACTTCCTAATTTACTCTGTAAATTTTATTAAGTTAGGGTTTTGTTTTTGTAAAATTTTTATTTTTGATAGATGATCACATGACCCTTCCAGCTTAGGATTCTAAAATATTTTAATATTATCCATAAGTGAAATTATCCATAAATGAAATTACCCATAAATGGCAGCTAATTATCAAGGTAAAATTTAATGAAGGTATTATGGTTTCAGCTTCCTATGAATTTTTTTGAAACACGAGTATAGAAATTTTCTTAAATTTGGAAAATGGAAAACATTATTTTTCATAGATAATTTGGTTAAATCACATGAAAGTCTATATAACATAGAAGTCAATTTATCAGTAAGGATTCTGAAGTCAGCTTGCTTAGACTCAAATTCCAGTTTCTCCACTTTTTATCTTCATACAGTAGACAAATTCAATTTTGTATCTTTGTTTCCTGATTTGTAAAATCATCATGATATACTACTTTATGGAGCTCCTGTGAGAAGCAATTAAATTGAAAATAAAGAATGACTGGCACATAATGAAATTCACTATATGTGTATATTCATTATCAGTTATTTTATCATTAAATAATGTGCTTAATTATGTGCTGTTCTATTGGAGAAGATTGGCAGGTGGTCTCCATTACAAAAGAAAACCTGACATTAAATTCAATAAAGCATAAGATAATAGCACAATAGTGACAACATTGCATTTGGTTATATTTCACCCCCACCCAACACACACACACACACACACACACACACACACACACACACATTAGATCTGTCATTTCCTAATCCTGTAGCCTGTGAATGTGTTCCTACTAAAGGTCTTTGCAGATGCAATTAAATTAAGGATCTTAATATGAGCTCATCTTGGATTATTTGGATGGGTCCTAAATCCAATACAAGTGTCTCCAAAGGAGGCAGGAGAGAAGACACAGAGAGGTGGAGAAGGCCATAGAGGGACAGAGACAGAGATTAGGGTCATGAAGCTACAGACTACACACTACACAATAACTGCAGCCACCAAAAACAGGAATAGGGAGGGGTGAGTTCCTCCCTTGAGAGCACCTTGAGTCTCCAAGTTTGTCTTGAGAAGTGTAGGAGAAAAAAATTCTGTTGGTTCAAGACACCAAATCTATAGCAATTTGTTACAGCAGCCCCAAGAAACTAATACAGTGGAAGATCTGGTTATTCCACCTCTTAGTACACAGGACTATGCCTTTTTTTTCCCCTCTGTGTTTTAGCCCTACATAAAACCGATGACAAGTAGCAGCTAATGTTCAATTTCACAGACTAGTAGCTGTAAATCTGTTAAATGTTTTGGATTAAGGTGCCACATGTGGCTATTATTGGACCTAATTTAAAAACTAGAAATTAGGCTGTTTGATTGGCTCACAGCTCAATGTCAAAATTGCTCTTGGTTCGGTAGATCAATAAGGAGCTTTACCGGAGGCATATGGCAGTAAGGCATGCAGGTGGTTTTGTATGGGATCTACTTAAGAGGGTCTTCATATCCCTGAGAGAAACATGGCTTTTATTAAAAGATTTGTTTTCCCATAAGAAAGCCAAACATTTGTAAATATGTTTCTAAACTGTTCTGATTCAACTTTTCTACCCAAGATAAATTGTTCGGGAGGAATATATAACATCTTCAGTTTGAAAATAGCTCTTCGTATTGCTAGAAAATGTGTTGCAGAAGCCCAGTGGAGTGTATGCTGTGGATTAGATTTTTTTTTAATTCATCACGTTTATATTAATATTTTATATTAATGTATATTACTCTTGAGTATTCAAATATAGAAGAAAAGGCGATGTTATGTCTCTTCTACACACAGACAATTCGCAGCTGAATTTACCTTGAGGCATATTTACAGAGGTTGTTTGTAGTGTTAGGAACTCTGTTTCCTACATCCCTGATCAATTTGCCTCTACATGAAAAGGAAGTTAGAAAACCAAACTAATGGCAGAAAGCCTATCTGCAAAGTGAGTGCTGAGAGGCGACAGCACTTCCCTTATGCTGTGTTATTTCCAAAGCGACTCTCTGGGACAGGCTCTAGAAGGCAAATTTCCAAATCTCATTCTGGACCAACCCTAATTATGGAAAGTGTCTGCATGCAATCCTGTGAAAGCATCCTAAATCATACTTAGAAATAAATGTGCTGCCATAAATTCCTCAGGGCTGCTTTCAATTCATCATTGTGAGCTACTGCTTGATTGGTTCTCTTTATATCCATATTTTGTGTACTATATAAACAAGAGTGGAAATGTTTTCTGCTATAATTACAGTATGAGATCACATTATTTGCAATAAATATTTGTTACATAAATGATAAACAATTTCACATATTTATATCTGTAGTGCACTTTATGATAATTTAACACAAATATGTTAGGATAAATTTAATTTTGGGTTTAAAAAAAGAGGTTACTAAAGAAGTTAATATACAATCTGAATACAGCATTTTAAAATTGTAACAATGTTGCCTAAAAGTGAATTTATTTTACAGGAAATGAAGAGGTTATTCTTTTTTTCTTTCCACTTTTATCCATATTTTATAATCTCTATAATTATTTTCACTAATAAAAAAAGACTTTTAAGAACCAAAGGAATTTATTCTGAAATTGTCAGAGATTAAGACAATAGAGAAGTTTACAACACAGAGGAAAAAAAGTAGGATCACATCTTTTTCAGTAATATTAACTGAAGGGTTTTCTGAGCTTTTGTTCATTTTTTTAAGATATACATGACAGTAGAGTGTATTTTGACATATATACACACATGGAGTATAGCTTATCCCAATCTTGTGGGTGTTCATGATGTGGGGTTTTACTGGTGGTATATTCATACATCAACATAGGAAAGTAATGTCCTGTTCCTTCTACTGTCTTTCCTGTTCCTATCCTCCTCTCTTCCCTTCATTCCCCTTTGTGTAATCCACTCAACTTCTGTTCTTTCTCCCCCCACTTATTGTGTGTTAGCATCCACATGTCAGAGAAAACATTCAGTTTTTGTTTTTTGGGGATTGACTTATTTCACTTTGCATGATAGTCTCCAGATCCATCCATTTACTGGAAAAACTCATAGCCCTGCTTTTTTATGGTTGAGTAATATTCTATTGCATGGTTTTATATTTTTTGATGTTTGTGTATATTAATTTCTTAGGCTTTTGTCATTATACAATTAACCTGTGTCTTTTCATCACAGTAGTAATTTTCTTTAAAACCACACTCATATTTCAGTCAAAAGTATTAGAAAAATATTAGCTTTTTAAATTTTTTTTTAGTTTTAGATGGACAGAATACCTTTATTTATTTATTTATTTTTATGGGATGCTGAGGATCGAACCCAGTGCCTCATATATGCAAAGCAAGAACTCTGCCATTGAGCCACAATCCCAGCCCAAAATATTAGCTTTTAACATAAGTTCATTTTCAATGGAGATCAAGTTAAAATATGTAAAATTCTATGAATGTTTATATTGGATCATCTTATAACACACTCTCAGAAATACTTCATGCGCAAGAATAGATTATTATTTGGAGAGAGAATGGACATGAAGGTGAGAAATTATTGTCTTAATTATATTCATGTTTCATTTCTTTCATACTTAAGTTGAAAGAACTATTAAAGTATTTTTTTTAAAGTAACATAAGTTCTTGGGATGATGAAGTTTTGAAGATGGACAGTTGGAATCATGTACGGACAACACACTGAATGGATTAAGAGTTTAATAAAATTATTTTAGTTAGGTTTTCTTATTTTTATGAAACCTATTCTCTCTGAAACTATGATGAAATTTCTAGCTCATGTTCTCAGAAATATAAAAATTCATAAACTCTTCATATTGAAATTCAACATTCAATTCCAGTTAATAAGCAATTATATGAGAGACCTTCTAAGATGTATCTACAAATGTCTGAGTTAAGAATTCAGAGAAAATAAGTTGTGTTTGCTGTGTGGTTATACCTGTTGTTTTTGCAGCCCTATGTCTGATGGGTCAATTGAAAGGGGTAATCAGCTGTAGATGGTAATGAAGGTTGAATCACCTAGAGAAATACTGACATCAAAAGAAATTGTTCTAATTCACGATCTCCACCTCCCATTTGTGGTGATGGATGTGTGGGGTATTCTTAACCTGAAGTCACAAAACACTTAAGTCTTTTCCCAGGGGAATCTGTATTCAACAAACAAATTCCTGGTTTTGAGCAGATTCCTCACGCAGATTGTCTACATGCCGCTAATGTACTAGCCAGATGATGCGGCCCATTTCATTCCCCTGGAAATTTATAGTTCTAGAAGTTTGCATATAAATCTTCTCCTGACAGATCTTGCCAGTCCCATAACACAGAGATGAAACATGATTTATATCAAATTGCAAGATGAGGTATTGCTTGATTCAAATCTCCTTTGAGTTTTTTTGTCTTACAAGGCCACTTCTTTTTCCTAAACCATAGGTTCTAGAACATGCTGGGAAATGAGGTTTTCTTAAAAATCAACATTAGAAAAGATAATGTGAACCAGCGAGCAAGATTTTATTATGTATCCTGAACTAGGTGTTCTCTGTAAAGCTATGTGGAAAACATAATTTAAGTAGCATGCTTTCTTTAAAAGGTATTACAAAAACATCTATGTATTTAGGGTAATAATTCAAGCTGTTAACATTAATATAAAAACAAGGAATCTGATAAATTAATCTCTAGAGGCAGAAGAGGTATTCATGAGCATCAGGGCTCTGGAATCAGATGGTGAAATTCCAGCCTAGGAACTTTACGACCTAGAACTAATTACTTATCCTTGGTCTGCTTATGTTTCCTTTTGGGAATAATAATATTATTTGCCACATACAGTTATTAGTACTACACGTGTAAAGTACTTACAATAAGTTCCAGAATATAGAAAGTACTTAATAATTATCTATTAACAAGTTGGCATTTTATTTTGGGATTTATTCAAATGTATATTACCATTCAAAAGAATAATCATGAAATCTGCTAGAGAATTTACTACTTTAGTTTCAATTGTTTTGAATTATATTTTATGATAGTAAACCAAACTAGCATATTATGAAATAATAAATCAAAATTGCCTTTCTATTGAATCCCAGGTTAACCATTCACTTATTTGATTTCCCAAGTTTGAAATCATTTTTTTCAAATGTAATCCCCCTTTAAAATATAAAGGCTCAAGCCGACCAATACTTGTGAGCTCCTGAACTTTTAAAAAGATATTTCTGTTATGGTTGAATTTTGAAACGGGGGTGGAATGAATGCTGCCTGTCTACCTTCTCCTCTCTCCTCCCCTTTCCATCTTGGAACCAGATTACACAGTTTGTATATCCTGTCCTCGAAGTCCTTTTAAAACAAAAATCCTTTTGTCGAGTCTTGTGCACCTTGGTTCTTTAACATTCTGAACCTGCTATGGTTGCTGGAATAGTTTATCATGAAAAGAAAAGAAATGCCTTTGGCATATCAAAAAAAAGAGAAGACAAGAAAAACAAGAGAAGAAAAATCCTGAACCACAAACAGGCTATTGTGGAGCCAGCCTGAAAAAAGGCACTGCTATTAGGTATATTTCATAATATGAAAAGACAGGCCGATTTCAGCCCCCTCGCCTGTTGGGATCAATCCTGTCAGTGCCATTTATTTGCAATCCCTTGTGATTTCTGTGTCCCACAACGCTTTTGCATGAAAATGAACCATAAAGGCAGTCAAAACACCTGCTTTACTGACAAGACCCATTAAAGCTTTGATTTATCCCTCTAAGTGTGGGCTAGTCTGCGGGTCCAAGGGCCTTGGGTTGGCATACAATTCATCAGACTTTGAAGGTCTTCTTTTCTGTGTCCCAGAGTTTCAGCTGTGGGCGTCTTTTGTGTATCCTAGAAAGTACTGGAAAACCTCAGAGTGCTCAGCACAGCTGGAAGTCAGGAGTTTTTAATCAATATTGGTTTGAGTATTTTCAGTTATTAAGTGACTATAAATTACAGGACTAATTTGAAAGGACTCCAGGATACTTACGTTGCATTTCTCAGAACCTCACTTAGCCCCAAGAATCCAGAAAAAAGAAAATGGGCCTTCTTGCAGTTCAGATTCATTTCAAAATCATTTTCTTTGTACTCTTTCAAAGTTGTCACTTGTCATGTGTGTGTGTGTGTGTGTGTGTGTGTGTGTGTGTGTGTGTGATCTAAATGGGTAGGCTTCAGAGTGGTGTCAACAGCAGAGAAACAGTAGGTAGTGTCATCTCTGTATTTGGAAGAAGAGGGTAAAAATCTCCTTCAGCCTGTTTCTCAGTTTGACACCATTAAACCTGGGTAGAATATTGATATTACAGGATATCATTGTTGAATTCACTAAGATAAGCTGATCTTGAAAATTCAATAGAGATGCCCGAGTTCAAAAGACCTTACCTGGCACCATGTCTCTTTCCGCTGAAAAACTCAGAAGAGCAAATCGGTTTTTCCTTTTCTGATTAAACTGTTTATATACCTTTCTTTTCATAAGACTTGAGAAAATTCCCACCCATTCCCACCATGTAATGTCAAAATCTTTCAGATTTTTCCTTAGGAATTTCATACTTGAGGCCATCTCAAGTCACAGAAGTTTGAAGGTGCGTTTTATGAATGCTTACAGATTTGAATGTTTTATCTGCTGCAAAGGATAAACCTTCTGTATAATGATCAGAAATCAGAAATGATACAGCCATCAGAAAGACAGCTACAGTGAAGGCAGTTCCCACTGCAAAAGGAAAGAAATCTGTAGAAGGGAATAGATGTTTAAAATCTTACTAAATAAATGAATATCTAAACGGACATACTACCAAATACTGGAAATGCAAAGTAGTCAGTTTCAACATATAACTGTTTGTTGGTATTCCTCTCTATTCCAGGAACATACACACAAACCCTTAAATTATGATAAAACTGAGGATAAAACATAAATAACTTGCCAAATCTAAACAGTAGACCATGATTGCAAAACAAGTCCAGCTCTGAGGCTAATAGCCTTTCCATCACACCCCACAGTAGTGAGCAGTTTAGGCACAGACAGGGGGGTTTCTACATGGGCCTTTGGAAAAATCGAGTAATTAAAGTTCAGAAATGGTTCATATTTTTCAGCTTTTAAAAAGTGCTAGTGCTCATAGATTCAAAACCTTCTGCAGCTGGTCCTTTTCCTGCAAATGTGTGTTCTGCTGAGAATCTGGCTCTAGTCCAAGGACATGCATAGATAAAACCAAAGGCCTGCGAACAGTCTTAGCTTCAAGTCAGTTCAAAGGCCTGAGGGGACATCCAATTTGTGCTGTATTTATGTTTGGTTAAAATGACCTGGTTTAAAGTACCCTGCAGCTTCCTAGCAGGATGAACTTTGTGAGGATTAACAAGTCAAAAAAATAAAAACAAAAAAAGCTTTTCTTTTTTTTTTTTTTTCCTTTTGCTGTTTCCAATAGAATTATCAGCAAGAAATAACAGAAGTCTGCCATAAAATCATTTGTGGGATTTGCTTTCACCTAAGTCAAGAAAAAACTACTTGTAACAAAGTATAGAAGATTTGCTGAATATATCAGTCTCTTTAGACCGGAAAGCCTTAAAAATTTTTTGATAGGAAAGAAACCAAAGTCAATCAAAATCTGGTAATCAGTATTAGCAGATTAGTTGAGATGAAAAAGCATAAAACAAGTTTCTCTGAGAATGAGAGATGGTATGCACAGTTATATGTCTGAATTCAAATGAACCAGACTGTCAGATGATTTAGAGGTGCTCCTACTAGTTACCAGACCACTTGGATCTTGAATGTTCCCATCTGTTCAACAGTATTCAAATAGGATCTCTTTAATTAGATAATTCTGATAAAAGAAAACTACCTGTTTCATAGAAAACACTCCACAAAAGCTAGCTATTTTGTTACAAATAAGAATTAATACATAGTGAATCATATGAGAGATTTTAAATCCCATTCTTACAGATGAAGAGGCTAAGACTTCAAGTTTGGGAATGACAAATAGAGATTACAGAGATCCAGGTTACTCTAAACCTCCACTCTAAGATCATTTAATACACACTTAAGAACAAATGAACTTCTTAATGACCATATATCTATGTACAGAATTTATGGTAATGCTTGTCACAAACTGGATGGAGAGTATAATTTAAGAATGATTTGTGCATATAGTTTGAGCATTCCTAATCCAAAAATCTGAAATCGAAAAGGCCCCAAATGCAAAACTTTCAATGCACGATTTATGCCCTTTTTGTGACATTCACACAACCTACTGTGCTAGATTGTTGTCAAAACACAGGGATGAGGGTTAGGGTTGTGGCTCAGTGGTAGAGCGCTTGTCTAGCCCATATGAGGCACTGGATTTGATCCTCAGCACCATATGAGAATAAAAAAAAATAAAGGTTAAAAAAACCCACAGGGATGCTGAAAATATTGTATAGAATTATCTTAATACTATGTGTATTAGGTATATATGGAATAAATGAATGGTGTTTTTAGATGTTGATCCTGTTCCCAAGATTTCTCATTATGTACATATAAATATCCAAAAATAATAAAAAAATATGATTTTCAAACACATCTTATCCCAAGCATTTTGGATAGAGACACTCAATTTAAGATTAAATATACAATGCTATGCTGTTTTTAGAAATTAAGTGAATATCAATGTTTTTATGACTTGAAAATCAAGAGAGGATTTCTGTTAACATTTATGTCCTGGCCTCTCTATTACCCTTGACAATTCATTTTATTTATAATTTATAAATTAATAATATTCATTTATCATGGATATGCAATGGTGATTAAATTTAATGGGCACAAAACTTTGACACAAGTCTAATAATATTTTACCTTTTTATATAAAAATCAATTTTTTGTTGAAAAAGCCAGGCATTTAAAGAAAACAGATTAAACAAAAAGAAAATGCACCAGTATTTCACCAAAGAAAACCAAATTAATATTTTGGTGTATTTCATTTCTCATGTTTCTAGAAGCTAGAGGCTGTTTCTTTGTATAATCTTGTTCAAGTAGGTGTCTTATTTACACAAGAAGAATGATGCTGAGAATACACTAAACAATATGATTCACATATCTCTTTCCCCTTGTGTTCAATGCGTGTTTTCACCCCAGGGAGGCTGCATGCTGCTCACAACAGCTTAATTGAAATGAACTACATGAAAGATAATATGGTTTGCCCCTCTGACTATGTCAAAAGGCTTACTCGAATGTTTTTCATATTAACTAACTCAGCACACTTTTTCTCTCCATAATACTTTAGAGGTCTTACTATAGAAGAGCAGTCTTTGCCATGGAGGGTGCATAAACACTTTTAATGGTATATGCCTCCGAATAATTTTTCATTCTAGGAGAAGAGAGATCTATTCCTCAATTGTATGCATTCAAGTTTCGATATGTTCTGTAGTTATTCTTGGTTGAATTGAATGAGGCAACTGGATAACAACAGTACATACTCAGTTAAACCTTTAGAATCCTGACAGCGTGATTTTTCTAGAACATTAAGTCAATGATTGAGTTTAAGAGGACAGTTTCTTCATCACATAAGGTAGGTTAGAATCCTAGTTCTGCTACTGAATGACCATGTGTACACTTCCTGTTTACTTCATAAGATTGAAAAAGAGATATTGTAGGAAAGTACTTAAAAACATAAAATTAAGTTATGCTTCGATAACTTTCTAAAATATTAAATATTTTCTAAAGTGAAATTAGACTTGAATGTTTGTTTTGCTTTGGGGGAACATCTTTTAGACTTTTTTTATTAGTGCATTATAATTATACACAATAGTGGGATTCAATTGTGACATATTTGAACATTCACAAAACATAATTTGATCAATCTCATTCCCTAGTACCTTCCTTTTCCCTTCCCACCTCCCTCCGCCATCCTCTTGTTCTACTCTAATTATATCCCCTCTATTGTTATTAGTAGCAGTATTTTAATTAGTGCTGTGTGTGTACGTGTGTGTGTGTTTGTGTGTGTGTGGTGTGTGAGAGAGAGAGAGAGGGACTTATTGTGATTTGTTGGTACATGGACATAGCATAAATAATCTGGTAGACTTCATTCCCCAATACTGCCCTATCCCCTCCCTCCTTCCTCCCTCTGGAGCACCTTCCTCTGTTTTAGTGGTTTCTGTTCTATTTCTGTGAGATCCCTGTTTTTTTAAAAATTATTATTGCTGTTTTTCCCACTCTCTCTAGCTTCCACATACAAGAGAAAACATTTGATCTTTTTCTTTTCATATCTGGCTTATTTCCCTCAATACAGTGTTTTATACTTCTATCCATTTACCAGAAATGACATAATTTCACTCTTCTTCATGGCTGAATAAAACTCCATTGTGAGTATATACCACATTTTTCCTTATTTGTTAGTCTGTTGATGGGCACCTAGGCTGGTTCCATAAGTTGTCTAAACAAATTCAACAAAATAGCAGTAGACAAGACAACATACAAAATCAATGGTGTTCCTATACTCCAATGATGAATCTGCTGAGAAAGAAATCAGGAAAACAATCCCATCTACAATTGACTCAAAAAACAAAACAAAACAACAAACAAACAAACAAACAAAAACCTGGGAATGACTAAATCTAAGCAGGCAGTAACAAGTGAAGGCTCTCCAGAATGAAAATCAGAGAACACCAAAGAAATAAATTGAAGAAGACCTTAGAAGATAGAAAGGCCTCCCATGGTCATGGATACATAGAATTAACACTGTCAAAAGTGGCCATATTACAAAAAGGAATCTACAGATTCAGTGCAATTCCCATCAAAATACCAATGACCTTCTTTGCAGAACTATAAAAAAAAAACAGTCCTAAAAATCATATGAAAAATTAAAAGACCAATCCAGAGCAATAAAAGCAATGCTAGAGACATCTTAATTCCCAACCTTCAAATCATACTGAGGAGCTGTAGTAACAAAAATAAAATGGTATTGGCATCAAAACAGACACTAAGACTAATGGAACAGAATAGAAGGCACAGAGACAAAAAACTCAGATAGATACGGTGACCTGATCCTTGAACATGGTCCAAAAGCATATGTTGGAGAAAAGAGAGCCTTTTAAACAAATGGTGCTGGGAAACCTGGATATTCATAAGTAGAGGAGTGAAACTGGATCCCTGTTTCTCACTCTGCACAGTAATTAATGCAAAGTTGATCAAAACCTAGGAACTGGGGAGCACTTATTTTTGGCAAATATGCTTTTGAAAGGAATTGACCATATCACAGAGACTTTCCCATCAATGGGGATATACATACCATTAACAAAGATGAGCCAGATTTAACTAGGATAAACATCTTAAGTATAACCAGACCATTCTGGTAGTGGAAATTTTAAGAATAATTTCTTAAATGAGTAAGTAAATTTATTGATGTGGCATTTAGAAGGAGGGATTATCTTTTTCGCTATAAAAATCAATGCAGTAGGTAACAAACAAAATAAAAATAAAACCATCTTCATCTTTGTGAGCAGGAGCCAACAATCTTATATAAAAATAGCAAATGTTATCTGCTTCATGGGCCACATAATCTCTCTTGGAAGTACTCAACTTGAGCACTGTGCAAATGCATCTGTAGATGATGCATAAAGAGGTGGGCTTGGCTGGAATCCAGTGAATTATATTTACAGAAGCACTCAATGATTGTCCTGGATTGGACCAGGTTTTGTGACCTCTGTTTTTGAGAACAAAGTTAGCTTTTCCTGATAAACTCAACATCTACAAAATCCAACTAAACAGTCCACTTCTAGACTTTCAAAGCTACAAATTCATTTATTTCATAGAATAACAGCCCCCAGCCAAAAAAAAAAAAAAGTGTTTGCCAGGTACGATTGCTATTTCCTGAACTTTTATATATAATTGATGACCACTCTCTGTTCTATGCTTTGAGGAGCTTTCCAATCCACCTGATTAAAGATATCATTTGCCCTATTGTTTAACACAAGGAATGAACCTTCGACTGACATATCCATAACTAGAGTGTCCTCTTCATGATCTGCTCTGCCCTGTGCAATTACAGCAGCCTTTTCAAAACTCCATCATCTGCTCAAAATTTTCAGGGCCTTGCAGTTCTTCTTAGCATAAAAACAATATTCTTAACTCAGTCTGGGAAGCACTCCATGATCTGTGTTTACCCACCTCTCTACCTGATTCATTTTTTGTTTTCCTCCACTCCAGCCAGGGTAAAATCATTTCTGTGTCATGTGCCCACTCCACTTCTTTGTAGCATCTCTGCATCTTCGCTCCCCTCTAGGTAGAGTCAGTTCTTTCTATGGTCAATTCCTTAGTGTAATAGACTCAGCCTCCCCTGGCTCCCCTGGTTAGAGCAAATCCCTGTGAACCTTTCCTCTATAGGTAGTGAGAGCGGACTGTGGCACTTTCACTGATAACTTGATTGTTCATTCTTTGCAACCTGATAAAAATACCAAGAGAGTGCAGGGGAGGTTCATATTTCTTCACTGTTGCCCAGGATGTAACAAAGTGTAAGTACATGCTCAGGAAACAATGGCTGAAAAAAAAATGAGTAAATGAAACAGTAGGCCAAACTTTCTCCAAATAAACTCTTCCATAAGAAATTCAGAACTAGAAGACATGGGAAATGTAAGGATGAGAAAAAGAAAATTGGAGAAATGTCTCCTCAATGTCTTCCTCAACAGCAGATTGCTCACGTCTTATCATCTTCTCTCATCATAGGAGGAAGACACTGCCTAGTGTTGTCCTTCTCCTGGTATTAACATACATGTTTTCCTAAAACTAAAACAATCCTGTAAGAATGCATTAGTTTGGTTTTAATCTCTGTCCATGTGCAAGCAGCTGGCTTGAAAGAATGGCAACAACAGGAGCTCCCCTTTTTGCAACACTTGAAAAGCCGAAGGGGGTCTACCAAAAGACCAAAGCAGAGCACAGAAAGAGCAATATTTTCATAAATATCATTCTGGTCCTGGAGAAGGGGAAGGCATCGCTCCTCCAGGCCCTCAAATGTCTGACTGCTTAAGTTCCTTCCCTTTCTTTTCCTTGTTTTCTTTCCACTTTAGCAGCTTCTTCTTTACCTTGTCCTAGGACAACCTCGTCTAACTTAGGAAAACCTCTACCTTACCACTCTGTATACTTTTGTGTGCCTACAAATTCCAGTGATAACTCCTTGTGCTAGCTGTGAGAAAAAAGAGGGTTAGAAGTGGAGTTCATATTTTAGATGTTTTCCAAAGAATATTTGAATACATGCATGATTTATGAGTGACTTATTGTAGAGAATTAAAATGAGAGTAAAAACTTTTGATATTATTAGGAACAAGGAAATACAGATTTTTTTGTTTTTGTTTTGGTACAGAGGATTGAATGTAGGGGCACTCAACCCCTGAACCACATCCCCAGCCCTATTTGTATTTTATTTAGAGACAGGGTCTCACTGAGTTGCTTAGCTCCTTGCTTTTGCTGAGGCTGGCTTTGAACTCTTGATCCTCCTGCTTCAGCCACCTCAGTCTCTGGGGTTACAGGAGTACCATACCTTGCTTAGTTAAATATATATTTAGACCAGAAATAGTTACAAAATTAATTAATTAGTAATGCATAGGGATAAAGGAGAAAGTTATATTCTCTTTTTATACATGAGATATCCTTGTCAATTACTCTAAAGTTCAATGGTGGTAACTGTTGCTTGAAAAGAAAATTGTAAAAGCAGAACAAACAAACAGAGTGTGATTAGAAGCAGAACCCAAAAAACTAAATCCCTGGGAACAATAAAAACCAAGAAGTCATTTCCCACGATAACAAGTTCCATGTCCCTGACTCCAGTGGCATTTTTTATTATCAAATCTTTGACATTTTAACAACCCTTGGCTCTTCTGCTGGACCCTGCCCCAGGCTTCTCTAACACCATATAACTCTGGTTTTCTTCCAGCCCCCTCACTATTCTTTGTCCAGGGGCTTGGTTGGCTCATTCTCTTCCATCCAACATTTAAATGTTGGAAATAGAGTTTAGCCATCATCCAAGCCACCTTTTACTTTTCCTCCTGCATGTACCAGTTAATCTGCCTACGTCTATCCATTCCTAGCATCCTCTACAGTTCCCCAATTCTTTTTAAAACTCAAATTAAATTAGATCACTCTTCTACTTGAAATTCTTGATGCTTTATCATTCCTCCTAGAGAAAGATGGCATTTTAAAAAGAGTCTGAAATGGTCTTCAGTATCAGGCTTATTTTTCTCTCTCCAATGAGAGAGCTCATTTATGTAGCTCTTTTGCTCCAGGATGGAAGGTTACTTACTTACCTTATTTTGAAGTCTCCAACACACTTTTTCCTGCTCCAGGTCTTTACATACCCTGCCTTTGCCAGAAGTCTCCCCCACCGGCAATCGTGTATCAATTTTCTACTTAGCCCTTAGCCCTCAGATCTCTGATGACAGAGCAATTTCTCAGGGAATATTCTAACCCCTGAGATATTAATTAAAACTCTTACTCTTTACTTTCATGATACTTAACACATGGTAATTATGCATTGATCTGCATAAGTATTTCAAGTAAGTCTCTCAATTCTTTGTTTTTTGAGACATGGTTCTATGTTGAGCAGTCTGGTTTTGAACTCCCAATTCTCCTGCCTCTGCCTTCTGAACATCTGAGATTACAGGCACCATCATGCCTGGATAAATCACTCATTCTTTTTTTATTTTTTTAGGAATTGGTTTCCTCATTGAATATAGAGATCATAAGAATAGGTATCACAAAACATAACTGTGTCAATGAAGTGACAAAATAAAGATGAAGTATATTGAAGAACAATAATGGGCTTAACAATAGTAGTCAAACTATTCTGCTCAGTATGGGTTAGATTCATATATTTTAGACTCATTCATATATTTTAGACTCTTTTCCTTCATAAGAAACCATAGGTCTTATTTCTAATGTGCAGTGACCTCCTGTCATAAATAAAGAGCCTAAGGTCAAACATATATTGTTTTAACTAGGCAAGCTCACAAACTTGGCTAACTTTTCTGGTTAGAGGTATGGTTGTGTTTGCACCATATTATAAATCAGATGATCAAACAGATTTTGTGTTCTGCAATGTGAAATATGTATGAAAATATTGTTACAGGGCATTTTTAAGAAAAAAAATATCTGTTTAGAATTTTAAAATCCTTTGCAGACAAGTCTATTTGTCTTTCTAAACAATTTCACATGCACATTTATTTCTTACATCATTAATATCATATTGTGCTTTTATCAGTTCACATCATTTCATAAATATCTTCATAATAGTCATCAAATTATCTTCATAATTAAAATTTTATGCCTATAAAATATTTATTTGAGTAGATATACAGAAGTCTTCTTTTCTCTGCTGGACATTTAATAATATTTACAATGGTTTACAATTATAAATAATACTGCAATTAATATTTTTAAATTAAATTTTCATCTGTTGAATTGTTTTTCTTTGTAAATTTCCCAAGTCGATAATTAGTAGTATTCTTATCACTGTTTGTTAGACATTAGCAATTTCTATCTTAAGAAATAAAATAACAGCTTTGATGAAATTCTAGTGACCTAATGCATGAATAAATATAAAAACTTCAAACTTCACATTCATGTGCCTATCATCAGTAATTAGTGAGCTATGTCCCTGGGTAGTATTAATAGATAACAAGGGCATTTTAAATGATTCTCTTGTAAAGATACCTTATATTGAATAAGAACAGTAAAACCATAGCTGTACCCATTTTGAAAGTACCAAATTTAGTGTCATCAAGATTTATTGACCAGAATGGCATTCTAAATAGACCACAACTGGTAAAGAATTATAAGATAGAGTGTAAGTTTAAAAAGATTCACTTATTTATTGAGTCAGTTGGGCCTTCCCAGTGGATGAATAAGAAGAATGAACTCCAAATCCAAACTATGCAATTAAGTTATGTATCCATTTCTAAGTGCTCAGATAGTATCTAGAATTAAATTCCCTCCCAGGTCTCACAAAGGCCCAAGACTAAGACTTGGGATTGTCTCCAAGTTGTGTGAGACAGTTTTCTCAAGTATAGTCATGGCTGATGATTGGGTTTGAAACATAAGAATTTGCCCACTTCACTAAGAAATTGCAACAGATTATGTTTCAACCCTCAGCAGACCTTTGGTTTAGTTCAATTCAAAATTCTCTTTACTGGCATTGTCTAAATGGTCATAGATTTATTGTTAGGTTGCATCAGATAAGTGTAAGTACACAGAATAAAAGTAAAAAGTTTCTGGCCAAAGTATTACAAAACAAGCCAAAGTATTACAAAACAAGCCAAAGTTTTCTTATAAGTGAAAGATACAAAATGTCTCAGCTAAGTACATCTTTTATCCTTTAAAAACAAATTTTTAAAATGGAGTAGGAGATTCTTTTCTGATGTTATTCAGGGTTTACTTATGAATTCTAAATCATTTTCCCATGCTGTATAATAAAACTGGGAAATGAAACTCAACTGGTTCCAGTAGAATGTTTGCTTTCTCTCACATTCTTTAATATGTCACTTAATTTGGGGGGCACTTTTATAAAAGTATAAAACATGTTCTTCAAAATGAAAACATATTAGAATGTTTCTCTCCTCAGTGTGATTCATTTATATTAACTTTATTTAAACAACATTCCCTCTTCTTTTGTCCCCCACCCACACTACTACTAACAGCAATATCATGACCATTGATTTGGGGTGTTTTCTTATGATCTTTGTAGTTTAAGCTAGTTCAAATCCCCCCCCCCAAAATCTTTCCCTTTTCCTTTTCCCCTTGCTTCTAATCATTCTTCTAATCATTCTGGAACCTCTACGTGTGGAAGAGAATTTCACACTGTCATGCAGCTCTGGCTCTGAAGGAATTACCTGGACACTGAGTGGGGCATCTTTTATTGTATTGTTTGCCAAGTACCCATCTTTATTATTCCTTATTCCTCTAGGAACAGTGTTTTAGTCAGCAGTTTCACTGCTAAAAAGGCTATAAAAGATCTGACCAGAACAATTTTAGGGGAGAAAGTTTCAGTGCTCATGGTTTCAGAGGTCTCAGTCCACTGACAGCCAGCTCCATTCCTCTGAGCTCAAGGTGAGGCAGAACATTATGGTCGAAGAGTGTGGCAGAGGGAAACCTCCCACATGATGATCAGAAAGCAGAGAGAGAGAGAGAGAGAGAGAGAGAGAGAGAGAGAGAGAGAGAGAGACTCAACTCGACAGATTAAAAATTTATATTCTTAAGGCACACCCCCCAAAGACCCTCTCCTCTAGCTATACCTTACCCAGATTCAGTTACCACTTAATTAATCCCATCAGTGAATTAATTTACTGATTGTGTTAAGGCTCTTACAACCCAATTATTTGTCCTCTAAATCTTCTTATATTGTCTTACACGTGAGCTTTTGAGGGACACATCACATCCACACCATAACGAATGGATAAAGGTAACAGGTGTGCACATATCTCTTCAGAATTAAGTTATCCAGGAAATCTCATTATTCTGAAGAAGACAAGGATTTTGTTTCTCACAAATTGAGAAAGAGAACTTTATTTTCTTCTTACTATTCATTTTTTGACATTGAACAATATGTTTAAACAGGTTGACTTTCAGTTCCCTAATCTTATCATAAAGACATAACATTTTCACTTGTTCTTTATAAAATTGATGTGCTCCAGGGGGGAAAAATTTAGAGAAATTAAATACTTCCACAAAAGAAAATACATAAGCAATGTAGTGGGCTTTGAAATCAGTAACAGTGCTTAATGCTAACTTGGAAATCAAAAAAACTTGTGGAAGGCTTTAGATTTGAGGATACACCCAAACAGGACATTTTAACTTTTGGATTAAAAATATTTATGTTTTAGTTGCTGCTGTTTTCTAGGTAAATTGCTGATGAAGCAGAATAAAAATTGTCACTTTAGAAAGAAGAAAAATAATTCAGACTTCTGAATTTTACTCTGCACTATATAATTGATATTTTTAATGTTGTACATTTAAAGGAAAACAAGAAAGGGTTTGGAAATAGCCTGAGATTTTCAGAGGGAAACTAGAAAGAAAGAATATGATAAGGGAAGAGTAATTAGAATAGCCAAAAGCTAAAAATTAGATCATCAGAAACAACTGGAGGTTATACACTTATTTTGTATGCCAGAAGACTTCTGCAGGGCAATGTCACAAAGACAACTTTGACTTAAATTAGGTGTTTTAGAAATGCAATGGAATGAATGCTTTGTTAAGTATTGAGAACCTATTTTCCTCTATTTTTGAGCCAGTGGTGAATGTTTATTAGAATACAGGATGCAGTGCAGGAATTTGGTCTATTAGGTGAAATGTTAACTATTTGACATGACAGGTTTTTCTTTTCTTTTTTTTTAAATCTAAGACTGTTTTTTTCTAAATATTTTCTCTTTGAGGATATACTTCCAGAAACTAATATTTTGATACATGTATTTATTCTTTATAGGAAGCAGATCATGTTTATTACAAGCTAAGGAATATGTTTTTTTTTTATTTTTAGCTTTTGTTTATACTTCAGGCTATGTAATATTATATGTGCAATGAATTGATATGAGAAGAAATTTCCGATTCATCCATCCACTAGGATTTCATTATAGAGAAAGAAACGGTGCATTTCAACATTTTCTTCTACCTAGAAACAATTATAAACAGTGATTCAAGGTAAACAATGCATACATCAATAATAATATTAGATAAAAATAATTAGAGAAAAAAATGTGGAAAATGTGTATGAAGTTGATTAAAATTTCAAAAATGTTTATTCTATAATATCTAAAAGGTTATCTTCAGCATCTAATTCAAGAGTAAGGCAGTCATAATTACTCTTAATTTTAAACATTTTAAGAACAACTTTTTTTCGGTTTGAAAGGCATAAGTTACAGGAAAGAAAATTCTGTATTATTTGTATTTTTAGTGTTCAAGGAGGTTGTTATGGTTTGGACATAAGGTGTCCCCTATAAAGTTCATGGGTGAGACAATGAAGAACTGTTCAGAGGTGAACAGATTGATGAGATAATGTGAGATGTAACCTAATCAGTGGATTGATCCATCTGGTGAATAATTTGAGAGGATTACAGTACTGGGTGGTAACTGTGAAAGAAAGGGTGTGGCTAGAGGAAGTAGATACAAGGACCACCTTTGCTGTTGTATATCTTGTCCCTGGTACCTCTCTCTCTCTTTCTCTCTCTCTCTCTCTCTCTCTCTCTCTCTCTCTCTCTCTCTCTCTCTCTCTCACTCTGTCCTTCCTGTCTGCCATGAGCTAAACAGCATTCCCTGGACAAGCCCCTCCAGCCATGGACTGGGACTTCTAAGACCATGAATCCCAAAGAAATTCTTCCTCCTCTTACTTGTTCTTGTCAGAGAACAACTAAGCTTCTCTGACAAGAAATCTTAGATATTAACTGTTGACTATTTTCTTTGAATGTAAAATAAATTGCTAAGCACTTAGAATGCTTTTAAAACCATCCAGTGAATTTGTAAAAAATAAAAGATTAATGCTCAATTTCCCCTACTATTAATACCCATAGTGATAATAATGATACCTAATTCTATATGGTGCTTACCCTGTGGCGGGCATTTTTCTATGCACTTTACATGATTATTTCTAATAACATCAATGGAAATATTGCCTTTTTAACAGATGAAGCAATTGAGACACAGAGAAATGCAGTGACTGCCCAAAGGTCATTTGGGTAGGAAGGAACAGCCTCAAAGTTGGAATTTTGGACAGTCTGGTCTCTGAGTTGAACCACAAACTCTTGCAGTACATGACCTCTCCAAATGGAGGTGTTTTGGATCTTCCTTTAAATTTTTTTCTAAAATCATTGAGGATAGGGACAAGTAAATGGGACTTGGTTGAGGAACTCATAGTTTGTGGTTCAAATATCTTGAGTGAGAATGAAAAGGAAATGTTTCAGGGTCTTTTCTAGGCAGTAACCCTGTGGCGATGCCCCTGCTGAAATTCCCATTTGGAGACCATGTTGCAGTGATAACAGAGCCTCTGAGGCTTGTCTGAAAACCTATATTCTAAACAGAAGCCCCAGTTTTTTTTTGTTGTTGTTGTTGTTTCTATTTTAAATGAATACCTGTGTTTATAGCATTTGCTCAGAGGGTAGCCATCTGAATGGAGAGTTATTTCTGGGGGAAATACTGTGTTGTTTGTTCTGGGAGAGCTGAGAGGAGCAAGTGGATTGTGAGTCCACAACAATGTTGGGAAAATTAGCAGGTATGAGGTTCACTGGATGGGCACAGATCATGGCTAGCATTCCCGTGAGGAAGGTACCTGGTGATCTCACTGATCCTGGGCTGTAAAGGTGAGTGTGACACCTACTTCTTCAGGGCCAGGAGTCCCAAGGCATATAGCCCAGAATAAGGAAGAGATGCAAAGCTCAGAGAGGCTTGGAGCAAGATGTCAGAAGATCATACAGAGAGTAAGGAAGGCCTTGTGATGCCCATGGCTACTAGCTCAAGAGCAGGAGGAAGAGCTGTGGCTCCTAGGGAGAGGGTCGCAATTCTTCATTACAGCAGATGCTTAAACAAACACAGAAAAAGAGGAGGCCTCTTTGGGTGGCTCTATTTTTTTTTTGGGGGGGGGAGTACCAGGGATTTAACCCAGGGGCACACTACCACTGATTCACATCCCCAGCCTGTTTTGTATTTTAGAGACAGGGTCTCACTGAGTTGCTTAGCATCTCGCTTTCGCTGAGGTTGGCTTGGAACTTCTGATCCTCCTGCCTCAGCCTCCCCATCTACTGTGATTACAAGCAAGTACCACCATGTCTGGCTCCCTTTGGTTAGTTCTACAGAAAACAAAGACTCCAAGAAGATGACACATGGCCCAGGACAGGAGAGGAGAACCAAAGCAGAAGATAGAAGCAACAGTATTGGGCAAAACTCCAGGGAAATGAGTGCTTGGTGAGGTGAGCTAGGGAGTTAAACACTTGGGCTTTGGTTTTACTTTGTGCTTTTGTTATTGTTTTCAGGAATTTGGATTTTGTTGTGTATTTGTGTCTAAACTTTTTTTAGTACATTTATAGACTGCTTACCAATGGATTCATTGTTAATCACGCCACTAAACAAAGGGAACCTAGACTAGCCAGTGGGGATTTGAGGTCAGCAGTCAGCATGGACTATTACCACCTTATAAGGGAGGAACTCACAGGAAATGAGAAACAGGTACGTGAATTCAGACTGTGCCTGAGTAGAGAATATTGGTGAACTTGTCCCTTAACATTGTTGCCAGAATGATTAATTCCAGGAAGATTTCAATATCCAAAGTTATCTCCAATCCATACCCTTGCCCATACTCCTTTCTCTATGATGTTTTCAGAAACTTGGCTTTTTGCAGAGATTGCAGGAAGGTTTTGTTGTTGTTGTTGTTTATTTTTTTTCTATTTTAAATGAATACCTGTGTTTACAGTATTTGCTCAGAGGGCAGCCATCTGAATCATCCCTGGAAAGGTTGCTTTCAGAGAGGAAAGCATTAGAATGTGATTGAGTACAAAGTGCCCTTTTGTCTAACAAGAATCTGCTTCAACAACTCTAAGTTTGTTGCTTAGAGAGAGCAGCATGTTCAATTATTCATGTTTTCTAATTAAGCCCTGCTGATTGTGTCTAAATGGAAACTTTATTTTAGAGAGAATGTGTTCTTAATGTTTTTTACTACAACGACAATTTGTCAGATGGCGACATAAGTCTCTTTAGGATCCTTAGAAAACTATTCATTGGGTTTAGAACTCACATATAGATAATATTTATCATGTTGAAAGTTCTTGAGATGTTTACTTTATATCTTATTTAGAGATGGCAATTCTGATTTTTTTTTTTTTTTGCTAATGACCTTTTGGTTACTGTCTGTATTAGAAATATCAAGGAATCACAATGCCAGATTCTGTTGCTATGCAGTTATTTAGCAGTGGCTGTATGATACACTAAGATTGTGATCCTTTCAAATCTGAACCAAGTGACTCAAATCTATTTATGTATTTGTCTCCCTTTTGGTTTCTGTGTGAATGAAGAAAGTGTTTCTGCATAAAAATTGGCATACTTTCTTTTTACCAATATTTGTCCTCTAGTCAAAAGAATGTTAGATTGTAAACACGAACATTTTTTCCATTATCTTTTCTCTTTCAACTCCCTTAAGGTAAACTTCCAAAGCTTAATCAATTTATTATTTCCTCAAATAGTGAAATTTAGATTACTTTTCCCCTAAGCCCTCAAAACAAAATGATTGTATGTATGCATTTCTAATAATTCTATTCTTGCCTTTCCTTAAAATTTATAATCAGTATTTTATCATGTTTTAATTAATAAAACTATAATGTGAGTATATTAAACCATATAAATGTTTTAATTCATTTTTGAAACGACGCATTAATAAAAAAAAATATTCTAGTTACTCTGAATAACAAAGCAAAAACAATAAGATCAAGTTCTGAATTACCCATTTTGGCTAAAATTAGTAATCAGTTTACACAGAGAAGCCAGGCATGGTAGCGCATGCCTATAATCCCAGTGGCTCAGGAGGCTGAGGAGGAGAATCAAGAGTTCAAAGCCAGCCTCAGCAACTTATCGAGGTTCTAAGCAACTAAGTGAGATCCAATTTCTAAAACACACACAAAAGGCTGGGGATGTGGCTCAGTGGTTAAGCTCCCCTGGGTTCAAACCCCAGTACCAAAAGAAATCACGATTACACGGAGGAATTGCTAGTCTGTTACTCCAAGAGAAAATATCTCAGCTTCAGTGTTTACAAAAAGTAAATTCTCTTTTCTCAACTGTGCTTTTCTTTTGATGAAGAATATATTTTTAATTATTTTTCCCTGCAGAATTTATAGGGATTAAGTTTTAACCTGAATGAAATGAAAGATCTTTATTAAAACTAAAACTGGTAGATTTACATGATATGCAAACATCTATCCAAATTACTTTTTCTCAAGTTCATATTTTTATTAACAGGTACTATATGCCATCTTAATAAGAATAGAAAATGTATTTAGAAATCACTTGGGTTTTATGTAATTTTGAAAATGAAATTTCAGACTCTTTTCTACATATGCTTTCTGTAGGCAATTAAATGTTTACTTTTCAAAGAAAATATCAATTATTTCACTCACGATAGAAACAAGGTAAAAAAGCAGTTTCAAGTTTTGGCTAGATCCTTGTACATGATCTTCATCAGTTGAACATGTTTTTAAAGGACTATAATATCATATACCACCTTTTAAAGAAGGAATTAAAATAATGGTATGCCTGAAAATAATAGTTTAATAGTAAAAGAAAAGTCTGTTACTGGAGGATGGGCACGTACAATATATAGTTGGACATGGAGTAGTTTCAAAAAAGGAGTGCAGGTCTTCTGACAGTATATTTATCTTATGCTTCATATCTGTAATAACTATTTAGTCAAATTCTTCAAATTAGTCCTTAGCATATAATGCCACTTAAGAAAGAATTCACTCCCTAAATGATGTGTTCATAAAGAATTTCTTTGAAACTGATTCATTTTTAAAAAATTCTAGAAAAGAATTATTTAGTGAGGCTAGACAGGGTTTTGGATAATTCTCAAGTGGATGGAACACTGTAGAAGCAT
Source organism: Urocitellus parryii (assembly GCF_045843805.1). Lineage (NCBI taxonomy): Eukaryota > Metazoa > Chordata > Mammalia > Rodentia > Sciuridae > Urocitellus > Urocitellus parryii. The sequence continues at coordinate 14,065,515 of NC_135540.1, read as the reverse complement.
TGTACCTCTGAGTAGAATTATCAGGAATCCTTTAGTTCAAGGTTTATTTTCTTATATATCACCCCAGTTGTTTACAAACATTATTAAGTATTATTTAATTAGCGGTAAATGATGGCAATTATTCATACCATTTTAGGATATATCTAGGGATTTAAACATCTAAAATTTCAACTTGGTTTCTCTTTATAAAACTTGTTTATACTCTTGAAGATGAAGTAGTTTATAAGAAGGATTCTTGGAATTATGCTGACCTTTTCACATAGATTTTGCTAAGTCTGTGTTTGTTTTCTTTCTTTCTTCTTTTTTCTGATATATATATATATATATATATATATATATATATATATATATATATCAGAAAATTTATATATATATTTTCTGTGAAGCATCATTAAATAGTTTTTAGGGTGTTGCCAGGGAATGATTAGGATAGCAGTTATACCTTTCTTAATCTTCAGACTATTAAAGTAGATTCTGTTTCCATAAAAACATATAACATTAACCACACAATGAAACAAATGTCTTCTTTTATATTTTATTTAAGCCACATAAATCTGTTATGTAGTCACTAACATATCCAATGTATAAAGGAAGAACCCGAAAAAATAAAACAGAAATAGTTTATGTCACATGTGTTATACATAAAAGTTTTGATCTTCTTAGTCCAAGTTCACTGTGCTTTAGTTAGCTCCCAAATCCATGACCTTCCACCCCACATTTAAGGAAGCCCTATGATTAATAGGGGATCTGGGTTTTTCTCTTTTCTAGAGATAAAGCTCTAGAATCTTAAAGGTATCCCAGTAATGTGTAGTACCATTGATACAATCTTGTTTCTTTCCATCTGTATGTTCTTTGAAATATACAACTCACATGTGAGTTTGGTTAATCTGGAGCAGTCCAGTGCCCATGGGTGAAGTTTCTTCCTTTTCAGAACCTAACATACAGACTGCTAAATACTCTTCCTTGGTTTTCTTTTGGCCACTCTTATTTGTGCCGTCAGATCTCTATCACAGACTTCTCTTACCCTGCTTTTTCATTACGCAGACATTTCTCTGGGTTCCCTTTGTGATTTGTTAACTGTCTCCTTAGTTCATCTCATTAACTACAATAAGAGATTCAAAATACCTGTTTCTAACTGTGACAACTTCTTCTGGTCTCCAGGTTCCCATTCTAACTGCTCAATCATTTCAAAAACATTATGTCAAAACACAAAAGTAATCCTGTCCCCTATGTTTTGTCTTGTTCTGTATTTCATACTCCTTATGACTGCGTGCTCATTGCAGAGTCATAAATCATAGAGATATTTTTACTTCATCCTCTTCTATTTATTAATCATTAATTTATCATGGAGCTTTTTTTGTGTGCCAGCAGTTGTTCTCTGCATTGAGCATACAGTGGCAACATCTCCTACCTTCCTGGAGATTTTGCTCTAGGTGGTGAGACAGATATTAAGCAAACCATAAAAGAAAAGAAAAGAAAAAAATACCATGAAAATTCAGGTATGTTAAGAGATTAGAAAGATTTGGTTTGAGGATAACCTATAATTGGAGATATATATATATATATATATATATATATATATATATATATATATATATAATGACCTTTTCACATAGATTTTGCTAAGTCTGTGTTTTCTTTCTTCTTTCTTTCTTTCTTTCTTTCTTTCTTTCTTTCTTTCTTTCTTTCTTTCTTTCTCTCTTTCTCTCTTATGCACTCATACTATATTGTACTATATTTTGTCAACCTTGTCAGGGGATCAAGGAAGGGTTTTTAGAGGAAAAGAAACTTTTAAGTTTGGATATGGACTGAACTGATTTAGGAGATGGAAAAGAGACTTCGAGGTGGAGGTGGGCAACTCCACTATGGAGTCTGTGGGGCAGAGGAAGCACAGCATGGGAGAGCAGTTAAAGAAGGTCCTAGAGGCACAAAGGACAGACTTCTAAGGACAAGAGATCACAGATAGGATGAAGGAGAACAAACACCCAGAACACACTTGTCCTAGCAGAACTCTGAAAGGTTCCAAAAGAAGTGGTGAACTACTTGTGGATTTTAGGTGAAGGGATGATGACATGGTTATTTTAATCCTCATTTCTACTTAACAAATACTACCACTATTAACTCACAAGTGCCCCTTAAATTTGTCCCCTCTTGCTTTGTCAGTGTTTCTCTCATTCTTTAACCTGGATCACTGCAACCACACTCTACCCTATTTTCCCACCTCATTTCTCTCTCAGTCAATACATTCCTTCATTGGGCCTGCAGGAAAGTGACCAAATGTCATTCTATAACACAGCAAGGATCCCTGTGATTTCCTACAGTTATCTATCCCTGCAGATACTAAATATTGTGGGTGCTGTGGGCCATGTGGTCTTTGTCGGAAGCATTCAAGTCTATTGTTGTAGAATGAAAGCAGCCAGAGACCATATGCAAAGGAGTGTGTGGGGCTGCATACCAATACAAGCTTACAAAACAGGTGGCAGGCCTGATTTTGTTTGGGGGCCATTCTTTCCCAGGCGAAAGTTAATAAAAGTTCAAATTATAGCAGTGAGAATGGAACAGGAGGGATATCTGCAAGAAAATCAAAGTTGAATATGTAGCACTGGTTTCTTATTATATATGTGGATAGCAAAAAAAGGAAAAGAAGTTAAAAATGATGACAAGAGCATCCATGAGCCCCAGGGACTGCAAGGCGAGGGTGACATTAACAGAAATAGACATGGTAGGAAAGAGGCTTTTTTGGGAATGAAGATGATTAACTGTGCAATGGAGAAGGCAGTTAGCAGAGGGAAGCCGTGTAGTGTAAGGAGCAGTCCATTAAGCTCTGAGCACATTGAAAATTCCAAGAGCCTATACATTTGGCAATGAGTTTTTAGAAATTTGTTCCAACTTTTCAATTTTTACATTATAAATAATGAAGAAGTGTATGAGTTTTCTTAATAGTGCAGCATGCCCAATATGGTTTTAGTAGCATTCCATACAGAATGCGTCGCTCTTTCACCTATCCATCTGGTATATATAAAACAAACTGTGCTACTATAAAAAGCCTTTACTTTAGAAAATAACAACCTATTTCTTATAATAAATGAGCCTACAGTGTATATGACTTGACAAATGTGACTTTATTATTTTTTCTTTATTCAAATTTCAAAAAGATCTAATTTTGATTTTAAGCAGTCAAATTGAAATAAAATAAACTGTAAACTATTTTCCTCCATTTCTTTTCTTGGACAGAAAAATTCTACTACGCATTTCCATTAGAAACATACTTGTCAGGAGGGAAGGAAGAAGGAATAGAGTGAGTCAGCAATGGAATAGGACAGGATTCTTTACCACATCTGCTTCCTGAAAAATATAAAGTTTGAGACATGAATTATTCAGAGCCTCACTGAAACTAGTCAGTAGCACTGAAAGAGGGTGCAATACACCCTGGAACCTGGTTGGGAAATTATTGTAACTTCCATTTCCTGAATGCCTATAAAATTCCCTTGTTAAAACAAAAGCTAGAGAAGGCTTTCTTTAAAATTCCACTTCATTATAAGGGGCTCGCAAACCTTGCTATTACTACTGTATTGCAGACAAAGCTTTCCCATAGTAAAAAACTGTACTCCTAGCTATAACATCATGTACCTGAGACTCAGCTGCTAATGCCTTTTTATAAGTTTTCTATCTCTCATCTTCTCCATTGCCATTCGATTTCATTATCAGTACCTTCCCCAAAGATCTGTTTGGACTTCAGATACAGTACTTAAGTGCTATCCCAAGCAGATCATTGATCTAGAATGTTTTCTATTCATTGTGAGCAGAATGAATGACTTCTTCAAAAAGACCAATTATGTTTTAAGCACTAAGTGGAAATGCTTTCTTTAGGGGATTTTTAAAGAAAAGGTATGTAGCATCTATTGGTTCTGTGTTGTCTGGGCATGTGTAATGATATTCAAAACACCATTTAAATTGTGCCTAAAGTTTTTCCCTCTTTGCTTTACCATATGAAATAGAATTAATAACATATCAAACTTGGAGTGATGGTAGGCCATATCTTATTCTATTAGTGTATAAGCAGACCTGAGTATATCTAATATATCAAACTAATAATACTAAAGAAATATTCAAAATTGAAATGACCATGAAAATTAAGGCCTGTATGTGTTGAGAAAGAGGGGGCTATTGCTGATATCTAATACATTTCTCAGATGAAAAACTCTCTTCCATGTTGTTCTAAACTTTAATGACATTCTTAAGAGTATCAGAAAATGCAGTTAATTAACTTTAAGCTTTAAATGAAATATAATGCCTGATGATAGGATGCTATGTTTATGATTTTTCTCACAGTTAAATTAATTACATAAATTACTCAAAAGAGTTTAACAAATCATGCAAAATATCTTTACAGTCGCAGGCAGTTAGTGTAGATAGATGATCTGGGCTGGATGGAGAGAATGAAGGCCAATTTGGGTCTGGGAAGTCGGAGATCACCCCTTAGGGACTGGAGTGTTAATGCCTTCAGAGACCTTTCTCCACCTTTATCAATATGACCTGCCCCTGCTCCAATCTGTTGCTAAGGTAACCTGTCCCAGAAATTGTCCCTCCCTACAGGGACTTGTAAAAGTAGTGTGTTCAGGGCCCCTTTCCTGCCAGGATCACTCCACCTTGGCCCTGCCAGCCCATCAGCTTCTCACGTTTTGGCCGTCCCATCTGGGCCATCTCCTGGGCCCAGTCACATACACAGGAGGGAGAGAGATAAGGGGAAGAGAGCAGGAGATCAAAGGGAGCCTAAGGCATATAAAAAAGGCAGACCGCCCTCACTTCTTCAGATACCAAGTTACCAGCTATGGCCTCCTTCTCCCTCCCAGGAGAAGCCTGTATTACCCCTTTAAATAAACCCTGCTTCATATGCCTGCCTCAGCGTGCTTCTCTGATGTTAAACTTCAACATGTGGGGAAGCAGGACTCCTCACTGATAATGAGTGGTATCATGACTATCAAAATGGAATCTGAATACCATCCTACATCCAGAAGCCTTCTCAAGTGGCAAATGGGTACAGCTAATTTCAATTTACAGATTTCAACCTCCATAGGGATCCTTTTCTTTTCATAATTACTTTTCTCTCATTTTGTAAATGAAAGGAAAATCTCTCCTGAATTCTGCATTTTCCAGAAATAATTTTCATATTATAACCTCAACTTGTTTATTGTTAGATTTTTATCCATGTATTGTCCCTGAGGAAGAAAGCAGTAATGCATTCAACTCCCAGCAAGGCCCTACACCTCATTTATCCATGTGTCAGTCGACCTATCCTCTATCTTGCTATCACCTACTTATCTAATGGATCCTATTAAAACTATTTCAGAATTGAAATTGTTCTCATGGAATGCATATTAAGATATTTATTTGAACTGGAGAGTAAAGTCAGGATTTTTCTGAAAGTATGCTGTTACTGTTTGTATAACAATAGGTCTAGCTTTGAAAATCAGATTATATAGCAGATATTTTCCTATTGATTCAAAAATATAAAACATTGACCCTATGCCAGAAAAGCAGATGGTACTATAGAAGCATTTTTTAAAAAAATAATAATTTTCAATTTCTCAAAATCTTCTGAATGCATTGGGATAAACATAGTTCTTTAAACAAAAGAAAACCAGGTAGAAAGAAGAATTATTTGATATATCTGGGTAAATAAAGGCTTTTTTGGAGTACTTAATAGAATTTGACACAATAAATGAGTCTAAGAAAATTTATTTCAAGCGAGGTGATTTCCAATCATTTGATTTAATTGAAAATAAATAAAAATAATAATATGTTAATTAATATTTGTCATAAAGAAATATTCACTAATTGATGTGCATAACCTGCATTGAGTAGCACCCGAACAATATGGTCTCACACCAATGTAGTCTTCGGAGAGGATGAGAGACTTTGGAAAAAACTTTTTACCATTATTTTAGAGTTTTTAGTACATAATAAATTTATGTTAAATATTTAATGGAAATTTTATTAACATGAATCTGGTAGAACTTATAGTTTTTTTTGTTTGTGTTTGAACAAAACATATCTATACCTTGATTTGTTTAGAAAAACTGAACTACATAAGAATTTTCACTAAAACTTCTTGATTAAAACAGATGAAGGATCTAAACAATTTAATTTCAGCTGATAGATAGGCTTAGCACTAAACCTATCTATTAGATAAGTTTAGATGTTTAAGCAATAAGTTTCTTGAATGACTTGATATATATACATATATATTTTTAAAATTCTATTTCAATTTTTTTCAATGTGTCAGGCAAAAAAATCTTATTACTAATATATTTTAACATTGTTCTATACTTCCATTATCTCAGCAAAAAAATAGAACTGAACTAAAATGTAATATCATTGAAATATTTTTCATGTTTGTAACTAAATATAGTAGTTTAGTTTGGGGCTCTAAAGCCAAACTCCCTTGGTTCAATTGTTCCGTCTACTGTTTATTACCTAACTTTATGACCTCAGAAAACCAAAGAGGGTTTCTTAACTTCTCTGTGCTCTTATTTTTTAAAATAAATAGTACTATTGATACTTTTAGACCATAATGAGATACATTTATTCATTAATGAATTTCAAACACATATTTTCTTTTACATATTGTGAGCTTAAATATATTTTTATATTATTATTATTTTGCTTCTATTTCAAGTGATATTGATTTTCTATCTAAGAAATAGTATAAAATTTACAAATGTCATTTCTTTCTTTTTTTTAAGGGGTTATAAGGTATTGAACCTAGGGATACTTTACCACCAAACTACATCTCCATCCCTTTTTATCTTTAATTTTGAGACAAGGTCTTGCTAAGTAACTGAGGCTGGCTTTGAACTTGTTATCCTTCTGCCTCAGCCTCCAGAGCCACTGGGATTACAAGTGTATACAACCACAACTAGCTACACATGCCATTTCTAAATGATTAATTTATGGAGCAGTAACTCTTGCTATTGACCCTTACAGTTGTATTAAGCACACATAAGGTACATGCTCCTGATTTGAGCTATGAAGAATTATCTTGAAGCCAAAATGCCATAAAAGGGCACCACAAAGAAACCATCATCATTCTATAATTTGACTTTCTTCCTAGGACACTTGCAAATGCTTTATTTTCTGTGAGTAGAAAGGAGAAAGGGAGAAAAGAGGGGGGAAAAGACAATGGCTATGGAGCAAAGAGGCTAGCAGAACAATTGGAAGTACTGAGTGTCATGGGACAAAAACTTGCATTGGGGATAGCCAGGATTTGGAGGGATAAGGTCCTACATAAAGGGCAGAGATGTGGAGAAGTGAGCCCTACCCTGTTGTTGATATTTTCACTTTTTGAAAATTTGCTAAGTTTTAAAGCTGGCAAGAGAGAGAGTTTCAGAATGAAACTTTCCAGCTGAAAGCCACTCGTCTGTGGGTCCCACATGGTCACAGATGAGGTCTCCCATCCGCCCCCTGACAGTCCCCTTTAGAGGCACTGGATGGAGGGCTAGATGAGAATGTAAAACCCATCTCTGCTGAGGATGAGCCACTGGATTCTCTGGGGCAGGAGACCAGTGAAGGAAACTCGGTGACCCAGTGGACAGTGCATTTCTTGAGAAATAATACCATGGTGGATGTCTGCTTTGGTATCTGTCACTGAGAGGTGGGAAATTTGGCGTGATGGTGGTTAAGTCAACCTTGGTACACAGAATATGCTGTTGGGTCATTTGTACCTTCCATTTCTGCCATCTCTGGGACATGGGTGAGGATGCAGGCAGGGTGGGCGGTGTGTTGATTTGGACGACTGTTCATCTTGCTCTCTTAGTCAGCTTTCACCTAACTCTCATGTCCCATTTCCAACCTACCATGGACTGCTTCTCACTTTAGGACAGTAGGTCTGATAAATACCACCTCCTTATGAATGTTTCTGGACATATGTTTAATTGTTGCTCCTTAGACAGGTTTCTCTTTGTATCAGGGCTTAATACCACTCCAGAAGTCTTTATTGACAGGTGTTAATCGTTTGGTGCAGATGATAAGGCTTTACTGTGTTTTAATTGTCCACGGATCGCACTATAAATACTACACTGGCATCTTCTCCCCACTGAGATAGTGTCACCAACTCCAGAGTCTGCCAGAGGCTGTGATCAAGCTGAGGGTTGCTTGAACTGTAGCCAGGACACGCTGCAAAGCCCTTTCTTCTTCCAAACCCTGCTCAAGCCTACCAGCCTTTTGAGTCTCCCGGTATGTGGGCTGCAAAGCAGCATTTCTAAGAGTGGGATATGTTTCCTTTGCAACCTTAAAAAGCTCTTCTGGCACTGTGCTTTTGTCTTGGAGATAGAAAATAAAATGAATCAATTTAACTTTTACTGTCCATGCAATAAATGTCCAAATTATACACTCTTCTCTAGTATTTATTTACTTGTTTTTACATTTATTTCTAAAGTATTTGATATAAAATATGGCTAATGATTTTGCAAAGTTGAAAATACATGGCATAAAATATACCAGAATTGTGGTTATCTTTGGCCATTCCATATCCTAGAATGCATATCTTTCATATATTCTGTGTATGACGTATTAGACCAGGAGAAGGAAAACACTTTACAAGATCCTAATGATAAGAGAATGCACCTAGCTGTGAAAATTAATGAGACAAAAAGCATATTAAACAGAAATAAGAAGAAACTGTAAACGTAAAGGAGAGAGTGAGACTACTTTATTTGAATTTGTTTGAATGGAATCTTAGATTTTTATAAAACAATTTGTTTTAAAGGAATTTGCCCACAATAGGCTAGAATACGGCAAAAATCTATTGGGTGTGTATGTTGGGTAAAGGGAAGAATTCAATATGTATTATAGTATCTTTCTAAAGTAATGACAACCTACCTTCTCTGAACTATCTCTCTCCTGCTAATTATTATAAACACTGGACAAACTGTAACAAACAACACTTTGAATGAACTGGTGAGCAATGAAAGGCACCTCATTGCAAATTGGTGGCCTATGTTGTATCCTCTGTTGTAATTTCAGAGGTGCTCCTGTCATATCTGAAGTGGCAGCAGTAATATTGGCAGTGAGGTCTCTGACAATGGCAGCCAGATACAGTTGTCACGATGGTCTCATTTCTGTGAGTGTTTGTGCAAGCCTAAACTATGAAAGGCAATTTAGTTGGCCATCATGGCAGGTACAAACCCCACAACTCTCACCGCTGTAAGTTTCTGAGGCATGGGCAGCTTTGCTTTATGACTGCCCTTCCCCCATCAGTGACAAGATACCTCCCTCTGAATTCAGAAAAGTGAAGAGGTGGAATTCAAGCTACTGCACGGGTGAGAAAAATCATTAGGAATGGAAATACTATTTCAAGCCAGTATCTTGGTGAAGTAATCAGTCTCAAGCTGCATAAATTTAATACAGTGCCAGGAAGCTTGATTCATAGACTGACGGGCTCTGTCTGTGATGGATGGAATCATATCCTGGATTCCTGAACTTGTCTAGGAAAGAGTTTGTTGTAATATACTAAATGTGTTAGTCAGTTTTCCATTCCTGTAACAAAATATTTGAGATAATCAACTTAAAAGGAGAAAAACAATTTATTTTCATTTTGGCTTATGGTTTCAGTCCATGGTCAGTGGGCCTGGCTGCCTTTGGGCCTGGGGTGAGGCAGAATATCATGGCTGGCAGAGTGGGATAGAGCAGATGGGAAGTGAAATGGAGAAAGAGAAAAGGTCTAGGGTCTACGGTCTGTTAGTCTTTCAGGGGCATGCCCCCAATGAGCAGAAGAATCCTAGTTGGCACGGTTCTTAAAGTTTCCACCACTTCCCAATAGTGCCAAGCTGGGGACTAAGCCTTTAGTACAGACCTCTCAGGGAACATTTCCCATTCAGCAATCACTCTAGGCTTCCTGGAGCTGCTCAATGGAGCATCCAGAGCATGATGGTTTGCAGATAAGGGCTAAGAAGCTGCTTTCTCATGTGCTGGAGAGAGCTTATGAGAGAGTGTGTCATATACAGGGCAACTGCAGCATAACCTTGGGTGAGGCTCCTCATTTTTCTGATTAATTTCTGAAAACTCAAATATCTAAGGGTCATCCCCAAATATCATAATTTTAGATATTAACTTCCCCACAGAGCCTCTTGATTAAGTTTTGATGACGAACGACAAATTTTAAAGGCAATATTTAATGCTGCATAGATCTTAAGAATACTGAAGAGACTTTTTAACTTTTTTTAAAAAATCTATATATATGGAACATTCAATCTGGATATAAGAGATTAGCTAATGGTATCAAGAGAAAATTTAAAAGACTCACCTGTGAATGTCAGAGAAAGGATGGCACGAGGGGAGCCTAAAGACAGGAGTCAAGACAATGGTAGGAAGAGCATTAAGCTCTAAAAGGGGGAAAAATGCAACTCTTTTAAAATGGAATTTTTGTCTGGTGTTTTCTGTAAAGTACTGAGGAAATATTCTGCAGGGTGAGCTTTGGATATAACTCAGCTCCATTATTATTTAAAGAGAGGAAGAGGAAAAGATTTTAAAGGCAGACAATGACAGATCATTCAGGATTGGTAGGGTTTACAGGGAGATAAACACAATCTCATCAACTAAGGAGAGATGTGCTGCAGTAAAGGGGATGTGGGAAATAGTTGGTGGGATGCAAGCAAAGGGAGCAGGGTGGGTATCTTAGACATTGAGTGGAGCCAGAACGGTCGTGTGGCCTTTTCCCAAGTACACCGTCACCAAACAGGAATGCTTGGTGACAAGACAGAAGGTAATCTTGTGCACCTGACAAATATAGGACCAAAATAGAAGGCAAGCCATAGAATATCAAGAAATTCTTAAAAGCCAAAATGATTTGGAAGCACAAAACTTTCCGTTATTGCTACCAAGTGTCATGATGGGTCATGGTTCTAGGATGGTGGTCACAGTCCAAAATATGATGAGGTGCCAACTGATAAGAAAAAAAAAAGAGCTGAATGCAGAGACTGTGTATCCACCAATAAGCTGAATTACAAGGACAAATTCTATAGAGCAGACTCTGACTCTAAAATGTGGTCAACTTCCCAAAGGAGACAAGGAAAGGGGGGAGAAAGAAAAAAGGAAGGCGAGAAGCACAGAGTGGTGGAGAGATAGCAAAGCGGGATGGAAGGAGGGAATGAGGGAAGAGAGACAGAAGAGAGTTCAGAACTGGAGGTTGAATGAAAACATAAAGAAGAAAAAAAATGAGCAAAAACAGATCATTCCAAAAGGTTGGCAGTAGTACTGAATCAGTGTTTGGGTGAATTAAAAATATGAATACAGAGACATGGGTAAAATTCCAAAGATGTGATAGAATTCCACATCTGGGTAACTAACCCTGCAGCAGTTAAGGGAAGATGTTGCTGTACATTTTCCTGTTAGGGTTTCATTTATTGGGTGAAGTAAAGCTTCTGTTTTTTGAAGATGCAATGTGTGAGTTCTGCGAGTATAAGCCGATCGATTGTGTTAATAATGAATTTCAACAGATATGTTAGCTGTGGCTATTTTAATCAAAAAGACCAAATATAGACACCAATATAGAATTATAAATTAAAAAATAAATAGTTTCAAGGTCAAATTTCCCTATAGTTTCTAAACATCATGTGCATCTTGTTTTGCTCCTTGGTTGTCAATGCAATTTTCTATTATTCATTATCATTGACTTACATTTTTCATAGTGATAATTGCTTTAAGGTAATTAATTATCTTACTGGTTACTAATATAGTTAAAATTTAAAATTTTATCAGAAAGAAAATAGATGTGATTAACATAAACAGTATAAAAATAGGAAAAAATAAGAGTCAGTTAAAAATCGCCAGAAATATCACTTCAATTAAGATAATTCTTTTTAAAACATAAAAATGAAATGATCTTGGGGGCAGGATATTATTTTAAAACCTTGTTCCGCATTCAGTTCAGCTGTATGATGGAGAAATCTGAAGATTACATTTCCATGAGAGCAATGTTTCAGTTCATTTGAAAGTATTTTCATTTTTATAACAGAGAAACCAGATTGTTAGGATGGAAAAAAGTACTAGCTCATTCATTCAAATAGCTGGTGCATTTACAGCCGCGATTGTTCCCTGATATTTTATTGTTTTGCTGAGGCATTTGTCCCTTCTTCTACCCCAATTTTTATTCTGAGAACACCATTCCAATGCTTAGTCAGACAGAGTGCCACAATATACTTAAATGCAAAACCCAAATGGCTCTATTGTTTGTTCATCTGTCAAAAGCAAATGTGTTTTCTTGAGTTATCTAGCTATTTGTTCCTCTTTAACTTTTTTGGATAGTATCAGGTTTTGAATGACTACAAATCAATACTTTTACTACAGGATTTTGAAAAAATTCATCGAATGTCTCAAAATGGTTAAAGTTTTAACCAAGAGTTGTAACATTTTTTTAAAATAAAACTCTGCCTGCCAGACAGTCTCAAATTTGAGGACTCTGCTTTTCTTCACATACCCTGGCACAAGAAGTCAAGTTTCCACATTCCCAGAAATCTAATGATAATTCCACATAGCTCTATCCCTAGGGGGTTGGGGGGGGCACAGTATTTGTATCAGATTACAACTTTTCTCTGGGTTCATGTTCATTTTTAAATGTGTCCCCTCTGTAAGTTTTATTTATTATTCATTCCATATTATTTTTCATGAACTCAGTAGTTTTTGAACAAAATTTATTTTTATCCATTTGTTTTGCTAATTTTGAAAATTTCTGATTTTAAATTCTATAAACGAAGAGTTTAGATCCAGAGTATTGTAAACAAACAAAGCCTCTCCATCTCATATTACATTCTGATTTTAGTCTCCTAGTCTTATGTGTATAAAAATATATAACAAGAAGTAAATGAACCCTGTTACTCTAATTATTTGTGGTTTAGATGCAGAATATCTTCTGTTATACCTGAAAAAGGATAAAAATTTAAATGTTTAAAAGACTTATTTAAATGTGGTTTATATATATGAGAAGAAGTGATTTGGCCTAACAATTCACTCATATTCTATTGATAAGCCAATGGAAAGTAACTAAAATATAAAATTTTTGATTTTTTTCAATGTTCTAATCAGAATTTATCAAAAATAGCCAGTAATTATATGTAATAATATTCTATGTATAGTAATGACAACTAGGATAAGTAAAAATATATTTTAGTAAATGTTTTCTGATGAAAATAATAAAAAAATGAGAAAAGATAGCTGGATTAAAGTTAATTATATTTTAGTAAATCCAAATGTGTACGAATAAAATTGATTATAGTAACTAGAACATGTCTTAATATAGTCTATTCTAGATTCTAGGGTATACTTTCATATGAAATAAATTTATCATTTTTTTCTGAAAGTATTTTATTTGTTAAAAAATGAGTAAAGAATATTGTACAGTTTTCTGATGTCAAAATAAACAGAAAATGACATATTGAGAGAAGATAACGTTTGATTCAACTACCAAAATAATCCCTTATATAAAACTTTGTAACAAAAAGTTTATAACAAAAGTTAGATGCCAAGAACAGTGGAAATTTGACAACTACTTCTCTAAGTTTAACTTTTCTAGATACTTGATATGACAGTAGACTGTATTGCTTATTTGTGTACTGTTTTATTTGCTTGCTTTTTTAAAAATATTTTTTTAGTTGTAATTGGACACATTACCTTTATTTTATTTATTTTTATGTAGTGCTGAGGATTGAACCCAGCATCTCGCACATGTGAGCACTCTACTGCTGAGCCACAACCCCAGACCCAAATTTGCCTACATATTACTTATTGCTCAACTCCTGTCAGGAAGGATTGCTGCCAATGTGAATAATTTTTTATGATCTGTTTTCAAGTATCAAAATCAGTATTAATAAACTCCGATTAATTTACCTTTCAGTTGGGTTAAGTACAATTGTTTGAACTTCTGCAATATGAATCTGTTAGGGTCTGTAAACAAGTCAAGATGGCGAATGGCAAAATGCCAGAGGGAGTGGTTTGTGAAGTAATGCCAGGGAGCCATTAAGTGTGGAGATTCCACTTTAACATTATCTTTATGTTAATTAAGATAAGCTGTGTGGAATGTATATATACCCCTCCTGTCCTACAATAAACGGCTTCCACTCCTGCTGTTAGTTTGAACTAACCAGGGGGGTGAGGAACAACTTGTGTACATTGATACAGCAGGAGTGGGATATATATATAATGTATATATACATTACACACAGCTTATCTTAATTAACATAAACTAGATACAGCAGTCAACCACTAAGGAATCTCCACAAACCACAAACCACTCCCTCTGGCATTTTGCCAGGCACCATCTTGACTTGTTTACAGACCCTAACATGAATCAATATTAACTATGTTTTAACCTATTACCTCAGATATACAGCTGATGAGCTTTGTGGGAATCACGTTTATGAGTACAAATTTAGTTGCTTTTGTTGTCTTTACAAAACAATGTTTTGTTGTTTTATAGTTGTTTGTCTAAGCAAGCTTCTACCTCCACCATAAATGTGGGTTTTAATATGGTAAATATATTAACATGAGATGTGTAAACACAGTTAAATTTCTCATATTAAGAGAGAAGATGTAGCAAATGATGGAAAGTCAAAGTGTAGTAAGAGAAATCAGCCCAATGGTTTCAAAACCATTTCAGTCTCCATTTAACCTAGGATATTTGGGGAATAAATTCACTGCATTGCCCAGGTCTTTCTATGACTTAGATCTTCGCTTGTTGGAAAGCATTAGCTGATCAGATAAACAAGCAGGACTATTTTCTTTGTGTAATCAAGTCTCTGTGCCCAGCTGAAAGAAAGTCAAAGGAGTCACAGGTGTTTGAATGCACAGAAAGGTTATCTGAATAACTGAACATAATGAAACTCAAATGCCTATTTCTCCATGGGAAATATTAGAGGGTCTCTCTGTAACACATAATCATGGGGGGCTATTTATAACTCAAAACAGACCCCATCATCTGGGCTCTGATGACACCATTAAACTTAGGGCTCTGTCCTACTCCATTAAATCTGGTAGAATCAGAAAACATATATTACAGTACCAAATTCACCACTGATTGGTGAAGCAGAAGTTACTGCTACATGCATTGTATTAGTCACTCCAGTGTGTGAGATTTCCATGTAATTCAGAGAAGATGGAAGTACTTTGGGTTTGCTGAATTTTATGAGATTTGATTTTATGAGATCTTTTACCTACATAGAAGTTGACATTGCCATAGTCCACATTTGGCTCAAGGGAGAACACTTTATAAAGATGTATATATACTTTAAACCACTTTCTCTCATATTGAAAAGTCCTTTTAAATTCATCAACTTCTTTCCATCACTCATCATACATCCTATGATAATACCTGTGAATTTTATCCAAAGAGACGAGAGATTCAAACCTGAAAATGCAATCTTCACTGACAATTTTGAAAGATTATATTGTTGGGAATCTTCTTATGTGAAGGTTGATCTTTGATCTCAGTCCTGAAGAATTAAAGAGAAGGCAGAGGAACGTTTTGATAATATATCTTTAATATAAAGACACAAAGAATAGACTGTTCAATTTTTAGAACTTTCTACATCTTTATCATAAAGAAACTAACAATGGTTCCTCATGCACAGTCCAGTCCAGGTATGATTGAGTGTAATTATAAAGGAACTCGGTCATTCTACTCCAGAATCAGACTGAAGATGTAAAATGGACTTATTGTTACAGAACAGAATTATGGGTACTATCAGCCTGGGAGAAGCAGGACTGACTCTCTTGAGTGCTAACAGAATGCTTATGGAACACTTTTTTGAGTATGGTGTGTGGACTGCACCACCTTTGTGTTGTGCAGTCCAAACAAAGGCATAATCTGCACCACACTATAGGATACTTTTCCTCATGTCCTTTACTTCTTTACCTACAAATTCTAGCGTTTCGTTATATTTTTATTTATATGTGGACTATGCTTATCTAAAAGCTATTCATATTTAACTATCATATAAATCCCGAATAGTTGTAGCATAATCTGAATAATGAAAACAAAACAAAAAAACAAGAGAAATTTCCTTTTCTCTCCTATCTTTCATTTAAAAGGACATTTTCAACTTAGAGGATGAAGTAAAAGTTCATATCCTAAGACTTGTGACTCCTTCCCTTTTCTTCCCTTGACTATTGGAATATTCACAAATTTAACCCTCATGACCAGGGGACAGGACAGTCTCTGAAGAGCCCACAGGCTCATAAGTTAAACTCATGAGCAGAGAATTTTCAATCCTCTTCTTAATGTTTTAATCATAAAGATTAGTTAAAAATTAGGAATCATTATTTTGAGGAAAATTCAAACAGGAAAGGTGGAGGCCAAAATCTATAACACAAAAAAAGTAAAAGAAAAATCAATTGGAGCAAATAGAAACAAAGCAAGAGATAAAAATTCAAATGATTTATTATTAATATATTCAGAGCAATAAGAGAAGATATTATAAGCCATGAACTAAGTGAGAGAACTAAGAAATATTTCTGGAGAAAAATACGGGGCTTGTTTATTCTGAAGATGTTCTGTATGCCTTTAGAAAATTTTAAAAATATTGATGTGAAAGTTTGGAAAGTACAGTTGTGGAAATAGCATAGAATAGCGGAAAATAGAAAAATTGATAAGAAATAGTTGAGAGACATTTACAAAATTAGAGAAATTAGAAATTGGTTCTCCATTGCTTGACAATAATATTCCCAAAAGTTAAAAAACAAAACAGAACAAAAACCAAACAAGGAGAGTTATAAAATATCAAAATTGTTCCACATTTTTCCAGAATAGCAGACTGTGTTACCCATGTAAAAAGGAACCACCTGGTCCCTTTAACAAAGCATATCACATTGAAATTCTCAAAAACTGAAATATGGCAGAGAGAGAATCTTAGAAGTTTTGGGATAGGAAGGAGATATATGTCACCTGAAAAAGGCCAGGAATCAGAATGGCATCGGAGATCTCAACAGAAGGACAGGCAACCAAGAAAAGAAAGTTTTAAAAAAATAAGAAACCAAAAGCACCATCATCACCAATAATCAAAAAACACCTTCAAAGTCCTAAGAAAACTGGTTTCCTGAATTCTATATTTAATATTAAGACAGAATTATTTTTAAACATAAATTATCTCAAAGGTTATCTATTCATCTCTTTTCTAGGGAAGACACTGGTTTATGTGCTCCATCTGTAATAATTTTGGGGTCAACTTGACAGGATCAGGGTCCATGGATATTTGCCTGAGCCTTATTTCACAGCGGATCTGTTTTTCCGGATGACATTAGCATTGAACCACTGAACTCAATAAAGCTGTTGGTTCTCCCCAATGTGGTGGGCATTGTCCAGTCCACTGAGGACCTGAACAGAATAAAGTAGAGAAAAGGAGGCTTTCTCCTTCCTTCTGTCTGACTACTTTGGCTGGGGTGTTAGTCCTCTGCCCTTGGACCAAAACTTATACCATGATCTTCCTTAATTTTCAGGTCTCTGGACTGGAACTGACTTCTAGTATCAGTTTTTTCTGAGTCTGGTCTTTCTGCCTGGTAGATCATGGGATGCCTGAACCTCAATGACCACATCAACCAACTCCTTATGACGATCCTCTTTATATATATTCTATTGATTGTATTTCTACAGAATTATAAAATAAAGTAGACTCAGAGAGAAAAGAAGAAAAAAAAAAGAGGAAGAGGAGGAGGAAAAAGAAAAGAAATGAGGAGACTTGAAAACATGTGGCCTGAGAAGCAGACCTGATTCAAATCCAGGAGAAGGAAGTTTCCCTGCAGAAGTGAGTCTTGGGCCCCAGAATCAGTTAACACAGACTGCAGGTCTTTAGCAGTCCTGAGGAAAGATTTCTCTGAGAGTTTAAGTCAACAAAACATCTGATATGTTTGAATTTGCTAAGGGAGATTGATATTAACAGCAGAGATTTTGGCATAAAGAAACTGTAAGTTCTCAGATAGCTAAGCAAAGGATAAGATAAGAAAATTGTTTTAAAAACTAAAGTTCAGCCAGAGGGAATCACTATTCTGATATTTACCAAGGCTAATGGTGACTAGCCTTCACACTTTGTCATAATATCAGCCTTCATTATAAGCTAAACTAATAAAATTATGTTGGAACTATATTTTGGGAAGGAAGTGAGGGGAAGGATATATTTGTGCATGATCGCACACAGAGAAAATGGTCTATATCTGGGGAAACAAAGGGAACTTTGTTATTAAATTTCATAGTAAGAAATCAATAGAGGTCACCTTTAAAAAAATCCAAGAAGAGCAATATAAGCATATTATTTATAGATGTGAACATAGATGCCTATAGAAGGGACTAGCAGAATAAATGAGAGTGTGTGACTGCTATTGCTCTTAATAAGCTTTATAGATTCTGTTGATGGTTGAGACTATGTACAAAGTAAAAACCAAATTAAAGAAAAAGAATGTCTATGCTTCAATATGGGGTCTGTCAAATAATTTTAAGATATCTCTAAGGTGTTAGAGAAATGAGGATAGGGAT
This sequence comes from Urocitellus parryii, assembly GCF_045843805.1. Classification (NCBI taxonomy): domain Eukaryota; kingdom Metazoa; phylum Chordata; class Mammalia; order Rodentia; family Sciuridae; genus Urocitellus; species Urocitellus parryii. The sequence continues at coordinate 14,047,001 of NC_135540.1, read as the reverse complement.
GCTCTCATTTTGTAGCAGATGCTTTTAAAAGAAGACTTATGTAATTATATTTTTAATTGAGTATGTTCTTCCTGTGTTTGACAAATTCAAAGCTACTTTCATAAACCTTGGTTATAAAGCCAATTTCATAATTTAGATCATAGAATTCTGATTCTATAGAACCTTTGAAATTATAGAGCCAGCCTCCTCATTTAGATGGGGGAAACTAAGGCCCAGAGAAAATGGTCACAGAAATTGAACTAGTTTCAGTTACCTGTTAAAAGAATGTGACAACAAAGATTAAGATACATAACATTGAAGTTGTGGCATCAGGATGGTTTTGCATTCTGTGCCTACCTTTTATGGCTAGACAATATCCGGCAAATTATTTAAACCCATTCAGAGTCAGGCTCCTCATTTTCGAAATGAGAAATGGTAGTTTATTGAGTTAAATAAACTGGAGCAGAATGCTCAATAAATTATAGCATTATTATGATTATCATCGAGGTTCTAGAATATACTTCTGTGCTCTGAGTTAAATGTAGAGGGCGCTGTATTTTAATTGGGACGACTGTAAAAATATCATGTAGATACACTTCAGAATGAAGTTAACAATAATGGCAGGACTACAGGTTAAATCAGGGCTGTGCCAGGCAAACTGCAATGTAAGATCTTTTATGATGCAGTGAGATTAACTCATAAATGTGTAAGAGAATATCTGAAGAGCAAGTGGAGGTCATCTGAGTGACATGTGAGGCACAGGTAGTGCCTGGAAAGAGTTGGTAAGCACCATTGCCAAATACTCCACTAGGAGTAACCTTGAGAAATGTTCCAGTTGAGGAGAAAACTTTTAAAAGTGAAATAACTCTGGCATTTGAAGGATACAAGGAAATAAGATGGGCAGAGACAGTGGAGTTGGCTGATTACTGTCAAGTTGTCTTGATGGTTTGCAGAGGGATAATGAGAAGTTGAGGACCAGCAATTAAATGCTAGAGGTAAGAGTCAGATTGGCTTTTTTGGTAGCTTAAAAAGAGACTTTCATCTTTTGCAATGGAAGAACAGGCCCAACTGAGCAGCGAACTGAAGTTTACAGAGTTCTAGAGACACTTCAGCGCACAACCAAAGAACATCTGCTATACTGAGGCAGAGTCTTAGGTTGGACTTGAGAGTCTGAATTATCATGTGGGAATATCTGTATTTTGCCCTACGAACACCTTCTGAGACCTCACAGCTTGCAGAAGAGCTCACTCTTCCTTTGTATGGCCAAGGACATCAACTGTGCTGCAGATATTGAGAGAACTTTTCCCTCTTAGAACAATAGCTTCTTCAGGAACTATCACCAGCTCTTCTCCTAGCTGCTAGGCCAGTAATCAGATGATAGAGGAGGAAGGATATTTTATACCCAAGTAACTGTAAAAATATCTACCATGTACAAGAGTCAGAACTACCCTGAGACTGGAATTTAATCAAATATGAGTGGAATAAGGAAAAAAAGTCATTTACTTTGGGGCACTTTCTGGGTACACAGGATTCAATACCCTGGCCAAGACACTAGGGGATGAAACAAATTATCTGTAGGAATATCTTTAAAATATGAGGAAAAATAACAGGCAGTGTGGAATGGTATGAAGATAAGTGAATTAGCTTTGCAGGATAGGGCAAGGAATAAAGAGGTCGTGGGAGGCAGACGGGTTATAATGGGTATATTATATGAAGTAAAAACCATGACAAAAAGAAATAAATAAGAGAACTACAAAATTAGGTTGGCCAAGAGGACCCAGAAGAACATAAGGAATGAGTTGTTGAGAGAAGGTTCATTATCAGTATGAATTGTTTATTCTGCAGACAAGGACTGAGAATAGGAGAGGTTGTTGGTCACAGAGTGGAGTTCTTTAATGTCTATCCTGATGACTGGGCTCTGAGATGACAGAAGCGATCACTTAACCACAGGAAAACCACAAGACTGCCATTACCCCGAGACGGGTAGGTGCCAGGGACAAAATATGGGAATTGTTCAAACCTATGGTGTTCTCAGGACAAAATGAATGGGCAGCAGAATGTGGTGTCATGTCACAATTGTACCCAGGAGAAGGCAAGAATGGGAGGAGCTAGAAATTAAAAGTGGTAAACTGGAAATATGATTTTTTTTTTTGCTTTAGTCTCAGTCCTAAACTAACGTTTAAACCTGAAATCTATTGCTGACTGGTGGCTAGGCTCCTAATATGAAGAATATGATTCTTCTAGACTCTGATCAAAAGAACCTATTTACTCAGATACCTTGGGGGAAAAGTGACACTTGTACCTTTGAAGATTATTGAATATAAGGCTTGAACTGGCACCGATACCTAGAGAGTCAAAATCCCACTTTCAGAACGGGGGCTCAAGGGCAGCTGCTCATTATTGACTATCTTAGTCCACATGACCTCTTAGTAGTCGCTTTCCCAGTCCCTAAATATAATATTTGAAATGACATAGTTGGCAGTTGGAATAAACCTCATATTGGATGTTTGGTGGAGGCTCTTGGGAGAAGAAAAGTGGAAACCTTAGAAAATGACTTCCAGAAAATGAAGTAAAAGTAGTTTTGCATCTTAAGGAGAAGAATGGGTGGGTACGTAAGCTATTCTATCATAGAAAGCTGAAAGTATAGAGGAATGATGCTCTTTATTGTGTGATTCATTTAATTTGCTAGTTGGTTCCTTAGAGAAACTGGATGGACTATAGAAGTGATCATGGATGTCTACAAACTAAGTCAAATGGTGGCTCTACTCACCACTGGGGTAGCAGATGTGGGGTTGTCTGTAGAATGGATGAGTAAGGCCTCAGGTACACGGAATATGGATATTCTCATGCACCAAGAGGATTTGGAAGAGTTTACATTAACCTCGAATGGATTGCAGTGTTCATTGAGAGTTATGCATCAGAACTATGTTAATTCTCTTGCCCCCTGTTATGATATATTCTGAAAGATCTGTCCCTCCACCTGGATGCCCCATGGGATTCACACTGATCATTAAACAATGCTCTCACCCTGACAAGAGAGGCTGAGCAAGAGGTGGCTAACTCTAAATCCTCAGAGCTTTGTGCATCCCAATATGTTCCAACAAGTGGTGTTTTAGACAGGCATTATGCCACTGTGACCAAAATACCTGACAAGAACTATTTAAAGGAAAAAAAGTTTACTTTGTTTCATGGCTTTAGAAGTTCTGGCCATGGTTGGCCAACTCCAGAATTCTGGGACCAAGTAAGCAGAATGTCATGGTAGAAGATCACAGCACAGAAAAACAGCTCAGAACTTGACAAGCAGGAAGTACAGGTTTCTGCTCACTAGGGAAAAAAAATTAAAATCCCAGAGAATTCAATGACCTGCCTCAATGACCTGCCTCATCCTGCCACACCCCACCTACATACACTATCCCCCAGATGATCCATATGAGTGGATCAATCCACTGACTAAGTTATAACTGTCATAATCAAATCATCTCTCCATGTTCTTGCATTGTCTCACTCAGGAGCATTTTGGGGACACCTCATATTTAACCATAACAAGTAGAAAATAAACACTGAAAATTCAGTGATCTGCTACTGCCCTCAATTTCTTCATGGTGAGGGCAGGCCAGTACCTGTCCTTAGAATTAAACATAGCTCTTGGTATAGGACTACTTGTTTTCTCAAGGCACTCTATCTCAGACCCAGCAATACGGCCCTAGTCTAATATACACGTTGACACAGAAGGCTGCAGATTTGTGTATGACCTGGCCACTAAAGGGCTCTCTGCAGCAGGGTCAAGCTGTCCTGCCACTGGGTCCATATGCTCCACAAAGTCCTGTGGTGTTAGCTACATCAGTGATTAGAAAATGTGCAGTAAATATAATACTTTCGTTGAGACAATCACAACAAAGTACTTTGGAATTCTGGAACAGAGCCAACCCATCCTCAGCAGGGATTTGTGTATCTTTTTAGAAATGTCTCTTGGCGTGTTGCTGGGCTTCTGCAGTCATGGAACAGTTGATGATAGGCCACCAAGTGAGAGAGCTGCCCTCATGATCTGGGCTGTGTCAGACCCATAAAGTTGAATGGACTCACATAGTTCATCCAAAAATAGAAGTTGTATGTATGAGACTGAGCAGGGATGGTGGGTGTGGACAGGCCGCATGATCAGGAGCAGGCTGACCTGACCCCCAAATCACCCACTCCAATTTCACCAGAGTCTCTTCCCCAAGGTCACCCATGACCGTACTGGGGGAGAGAGGTGCTGGGTGAGCTAATAGTGACTAAGTGGAGAAAGCGTTCCATGTCCAATGAACGAGATAGGTCAGCTCAATATGAAGGAAGAAGCTGAGAATGGGTGGCAGCTCTATTACAGTCACTTTCAGGGGTAATTTTGAAAAACACTGAGGAAAGGATCGTCCCACTGAGCAGAACTGTGAGTGCTACACCTGGCCACGTACGTTCTAAGAAAGCAGAAATGACAGAAGGTGAGCATATGTACAATTCCTGGTCAATGGCTTGACTTTCTGTTCATGGGCCTGGAAGGACAATTCTTGGAAGATGGAATTTCTAGATGTTACAGCTTACAAGGGTTCAGCTTCCAAAATCGCACAGCTTTCAGTTTGCCAAAGAAAATGGTGCTCAGCAAGCTGATGGCATTTAGGACTTTTCTATGTCAAAATAAAGTGCCTTTGAAACATTTCAATATTTTCAATTTAGGTTTACATATATATGTATATATAATATATATCTTTAAGCATAATAGAAGTTTTCAGCTTATTGGGTAACAGTTCTCAAGTGCTTATGCTTGTGTGTGTATATATGTGTATAGAAAGGAAAAATAATAAACCATTTTCTTCCTCAAGATAGAGGGAGACGGATGCTATAAACCACTGCATGCTTGAGTTTGTTCTGATGTGAGAAAGGAAAATGCTAGACTGTGATGGCATGGGCGTTGCCACACAATTTTCTAATTATCATATTTCTTCATGGAGTTGAAGGTCTTCTCATAGGCTGCCAGCAAAGAGTGAGATCTCAGTGATCCAAAAGATCAGACTTGACTCAATGTGATTGACATTAGGATTTCTCTAAGCATCTTTTCATGTTTTTAACTTTAATTTTCATTGTAATGTGATTTTTTTATTAGTCAGAAGTACTGTTTTCAGGCTTCTGGAATTGATGTATCTGTGACAGTGTATGGAATTGCTTGTGTTTTCTGTGTAACTGACAGGGGAAATCACGTCTTTTGTTTTTTTTTTTTTCTCCCCAAAGGATTGTCTTCCTCATGGTGAATATTTCCATAAAGCCTGATTATACATCATTGTGACAGACAGAAAAAAAAAAGATTTTCTTTTCTCAAATAACAGTTATTTTCTGTTAGATGCCTAGTATAAAGATTCTTAATGTGTAATGTTTGAGCTTTTTTGTATACATTAAATATAGTAATTCCAGTAAGTATTAATTTTAGAAGGCTGAGTGACACTCTTTGTCTAATGAAAACAGTATATATAAAATTTCACAGCATAGTTTTGTGCCCATGTAGGCTTTTGTTCCTAAAGGGGGGATATTTGATCACCCATCCTTACTTTTAAGGACAAGGGTCCTACTGTTGCAGTGTGCCAACAGTCATCCTACCACCTCCTAATTAAACCATCCAGAGGATGTATCCATAGCTCTCAGTGGCATCTTAATGAATCCTATTTAAGGGTAATATTGTTAGCATGACATTTGAGAACCCATATGAAATGTCCTCAGCTCACACTTTCCACAACCTCACCTTTTATTAAATATTGTGCACTTTCTGTGATAGACAAGTGGGAGCACCAGGTCCCCCAGTTCTCTAATGCCCTTAGAACTTCGCCATTGTTGTAGATCACAGTTTTTTTCCATAGTACCCACCATATCACCTAGACTGTAATGGGAGTAAATGTCATGAGTTGAAACCAGAGAGTTATCTCTTCAACTGCATGAAAACAACTACCCACCTCTCTAAAAACATAGGCAATCTGTTGGAGTATGGAAACCTCTAAACCAAGTCACACACCTTGTTAAAAAAATTAGACTTCTGATGAAGAACAGCAGGAAATAGCAGGTTCCCCATTTTTCAGAAGGGCAAAAAAATGTGTTATTTTGAATACCTCTGTTACATAAAATGCAGTTAAGAAGCAATTTACATTATAATCAGATCTCCCTTGGGTAGAACTGTCTTTTGTGACCTGCCTAGAAAAATGCAGAACAGTCTGAAATACTACTTCTATAGGAAAAAAAAAAGTTCCAAAATGACCGAGTTAAAATTTTGAAGTGCAATCTTTATATAATATGAGGAGGATTGTCTACGTTTTCAATTACACCTACAGTGAGAGGAGGATACAATTCACATAGTCTTATTGATATTTTTTCCCATGGGTAATAAAACAGAACAAAACTGGGAGTAGTTTACACACTAATTGAGAGCAGAGAGGATTCGTGATCTTTGTAGCATGTTCACAATTCACCATGAAATTTTATTAGTGTATATTTCAATGATGGTTCCTCTTCTTTCCCCACTAGCAATGTATCTTGTCATTCCTCACAAAGATAGATGATTATGAATTTATCATATATTTATCATATATTTTTTGAGTCTCTGCATGCCAGGCACAGGGGATACAGGAAAGTATACGCTATTCTCTGCATGAAGTAGCTTCTAGAACATGAAGGCAGACAAAGAAATAGGAATACAAATATATGGTAGTTCAATGTGGCAATTCAGCAATAAAAATCAGTTTTAATGCAAGGTACCACCATAAAGATGGAAGTGATTAACTTCATGTATGAATGTAAATAAGCTTTTTTAGTTATCCTGGCCAGGCTGATAAAGTGTAAAGCAAGGAGACAAAGTTGTGTTATAACTATTTCTAAAAAAAGTATCTATCTATCTATCTATATATATATATATATATATATATATATAGTACACAGTTAGCTGTCAGCTTTCCGTCACTGTGACAAAATACCTGACACAACAACTTTAAAAGGAAGAAATATCCAGTTTTTATCAAGGTTTCAATCCAAAGTCACTTGATTCTGTTTCTTTGGGGCATGTGGTACAGCAAAACATCATCACGGCAGAAGTACATGGTAGAGGAAGCTGCTTATTTCATGATATCCAGGAATCCAAGACTGAGACAGGAAGAGGCCAGGATATCAAGATCCCTTTCAAGGTCATGTGTCCAGTGGCCTTACTTCACTCCCCTGGGCTCCATCTCCTGAAAGTTCCAGCACCCTCCAGTTGTACCACAAAGTAGATCTCAAGCCTTCAACATATGGCCTTTGGGTGGTGTTTAAGATCCAAACAGCCACAACAACATCCGCTCTACTGAAGTATTTTTGAGAAAGATGAGGCAGGAGATTTAGATGGGTATCACACTGTAAAGGGTTTTGTAAGCCCCATAAGGAGTTTAGGCTTTACCTTGCAAACAATTCGGAGCCATAAAGCATTGTGAGCAAGGTTTGTGTTCTAGAGAAATCAACTTGGTGGCGATGGAAGCATAAAGTCAGAGGAGAGGGCAAGAGTAGAAGCCAGAGGCTTCAAAAATTATTGATTTATAATAAGATATAATTGACAAAAGTAAGAGATTGTGTTAATGTGTAAAAAAGAGAGTAATGGGTAGATATGACACCTAATGAGGAAAAGCCATTGACAGGACTTGACAAGTTTGGTGTGGGAGAGTGGATTGAGGAAGGAACTCTCATGACTCTCAGGCTTGTGCTTGGGATGAGAAGGAGTCACCAAAATGGATGTGCAATAATAACAGATTTAGGGAAAATATGATCAGTTGAATTTCAGAAATGATGTATTTAGTATGTTTTGAGGATATCCAATGGAGCTATTTAGTAAATTACTGAATATATACTTGAAAAAACCCATAACTGTTAATATGGGTGACCTGGATTGGAAAAAGATTTAATAGCTATTGTTGCAAAGGTTGGACTAAAATTCCAGGATGATTGTTAGTGCTCAAAAATTCTTTTTCTAAGGATCAATTATCAAAGACATTGACATTTAAGAGAAAAGCAAAGAAGAAGAATCAGGAGGGCACATTGTCTGGGTTCTATGGGTTCAGAATGTTTAAAAAGAGAGATTTAAACTCACCTGAAAGGTTAAATCAGATAAACAGAGAAATTCCTTGGAAGTTAGCAATCAGATCATTGCTTACCTTGGCCAGTAGTGTTGCGTAGAGGCTAGATTGCCACAGCCTGTGATTGTCAGTGGGAATTTGAAAACTATTCTTTCAACATATGTGTTTGAGATGGAAGGGAAGAACAGATAATGATATAAAGGAGTGTCACTTTATGGGTTAGAACCTTGAATAGGCTACAGTACAGGAGAAATAAATGAATAAAGGGGTATTGATTCCTATAGAGGAAAAAAGAGAATATAAGGAACAGATTTTTGGTCTAAAAATGGTATAAAGTTTATACAACTCAGTCTTCAACGAAAGAGAGAAGATGAAGAAAATATTGTATAGATGCAAATGTAGGAATGGGGTGATATAGTTATAAAAGAATTTTAATGATAAAAAAAATATTTATAGAAGATGGCTAAAGAATGTGGACCTAATATTGCCCTGAGAGAATTGATAAGCTGTGGAGTCAACTAAAGTAGGAAACTATGAATTTTTATTTAAACCATGTTTTTGAAAGTTTCAGTATGTCATTCAGCTTCTTCAGTGTAAGGTTATGAATGTCAGGTATTAGAAATGTAGTGCTGATGAATCAAACGTCAAGTTCAACAGATTAATGATGCATATGTGTGTGTATTATATGCATATATGTATATGAATGTATATGTATGGATATATAAATTTTTAAAAAGTATTCATGCACATATTCATATAGTGTTCTCTCTCCTCTCTATACACACACATATATTACTTTAAAGTAATAAATTAGCTAATCAATATTTATTTGAGTACATCTTTGATAATGTAATAATACATGCAAAAGGATTGAAAGGGCATTTTAATATACATCTTAATTGGCAACATGTTTTTAATAAGCATTGGAGTTGGAGGAGGAGAAGTCTTTGCTTCACTAGTCCAGAGTAATTTTAACTGCTATATTCCCTCTCACCCAGCTGCCTATTAAATTTATTTCTTGCTATCAGCAGGGTATGGTTAATGAATGTTAACCAAAGAATATTTTAAAAAGGAAAAAAAGGAAGCTCAAATAAGCCACAAAATTTGAAAAGACTCAGTGTGAAACCTAGCACATGAATATGTTCGTAATTCTTTTCAATCATCTTCCTTACTTTTTTTTGACAGAATTTGTGGAAACTTCTTTAATATGTGGCCTTTGACTCTGTATAGATAAAAATGTCCTACTTAAGATATTCCCCAGTCTTTGATCAGTACAGTCAGAAGTAATGTGCAAAATTAAAATAATTTTGCTTACCTTAACAAATTTTTCACGTTTTTTGTGATATAAGTAAATTAGAGTTTCTTTTCATTTACTTTAACTTATCATTTCAAACCTGACATAAATCTTTTGATTTGGGTTGTTCCTATAGAGAAGGAGGAGGAAGATCACAGAAACACACATACAATATCACTTTGTGGCAAATCATATACATATTCAAAGAGATTGAATGACTTTGTTAGCAAATATCAAAATAAAAAGGCACATTTGATAGGAGAAGGTATCTGGGTCAATCTTGTTAATTAAAAATAGTGAAAAACCTAGAGTTGAAGTTTGCAGGTCTAGCACTCTTTACAATCAGAATATTTTAAGCAAACACAACCTTGAATGAAAATGTATTAAATGTACAAAGACACTTATTATGCAAAAAGCAGCTTGATAGTGTTGAATTTACCAAGCCAGTAAATCTTTTTCTTATAACAATCTACAAACATTTTTGGATTTAGCAGAGTATTTTAGAGCAGTATTTTAAAAATAATTAGTGGTAAATTATTCCCTAGCTTTCCTTCTTTCCATCCTTTTATTTCTTCTTTCAGTCCTTCCCTTCCTCCCTCCCTTACTTTCTGTCTTTGTAAAGGGATACTTGTGTAAAATGCCATATACTTGCTGCCAATTCCCCCTTCAATTTGGTTCACAAGGCTTCATCCTTTCTTTGCAAAAGCCTTACCCTTATAACCACTCCATTCTTGTAACCAATGTGCTTCATGAACTGAACTGGAAATAGTTTGAGATTTTACTCTACTTGCAAGATAATAAGTTAATCTGACACAGCTTCATGGAGGAGGGGGAAGACATGAGACTCCTGGGTCAAAGACAAGGTACTTGACCCTTCATGACACAGCAATCAACAGGGCAGCACATCAATTTCACTTCTCTCAAGTAATACAGGGGCATGCAAATGGGCCCAAGTGAGCAGGACTAATAAACACAGGGAACCCATGTCTTCTGTAATGAAGAATAAGAATGTCTGTCTTCCTAAGTGAGTCATTATCTTCATCCTGCTACTGAATAGAGGAGGAAGACACTATCTTTAATTTCCAAGATTTTTTTTTAATACTAACATTCTTTAAAAAATGGTTTGGAACTAAAGCAGTGTTTTTGTTTACCACATGTATAGAAATATGAAATTTATAGAAAATTGACTATTAATAGTAGGTTTTGTCTTAGATCTTTTCAAATAATTCTTTGGTGACTGAGATCCTTAACATCCTGCCTTATTTTTCTATTTTTTAACTTAACATAATGTTAAGTTAAAATATGGAATTCATAGAAAATTGACTATTAATAGTAGGTTTTGTTGTAGACCTTTTTAAATAATTTCAAATAATTCTTTGGTGACTGAGATACTTAACATCCTGCCTTATTTTTCTATTTTTCTAACTTAACATAATGTTTCATGTACTTTAAACTTTGAGTGTGTGAGTCTTGGCTATTGTTATATACCCTTTCACTGTCAATGGACACCTCTGTTTATAAGTCCAGGCCACATTGGAAATTCAGACACAATGGTCAATTCTGTTTGCCTGGCTCTGTCCTGCAGAGAATGTGCAGGTGGTGTTTCAATGTTTGCTTTGTGGGGATTCTTTTTTTTTTTTTTTTTTTTTTTGGCAAGTTACTTTTTATTTTTGTTTATTTTTTGTTAAAGATTTGAAATACTCAGCCCATTTTATTTTGTAAAGAGCAAGCATTCAATATGAGAACTTTATGTGTCCCATAAGCTCTTTGTTGTACACATGTATTTTGACCTCATTCATTTTCTTTTCTCTATCATAAATTGATCTTTTTCTGTGTTCATTATAGGTGCAGTTATAAGAATTTTGTGTAGATGTGTATTTAATTGTATAATGTTTCCTTTTTCTATTGCTTTGTATTACTTTTGGTTTTATATATTTAACTATACTATATTATTAATGTTTGTATTAGTTTCTGAGCAGCGGGAATAGTGTGATAATAGCTGATTTACTTTGATAACTTGGCTAGCAAACCCCTGGTGGTGTTTTACAATAATAAATAAGCTGTGGTTTGGGCGTGTGAAGATTTGTTTATATACTGGCTTCTGGTGTCTTCTGCCACATACTTCAATTACATATAGTGCCATACGCCTTCCATTTTGCTTATGGAAGCTAAGATTCCTGTATTGTTTAGGATGGTCTGCCCTTTTCCAATATTTTCAAAATTTTTCCTTGATAAATGCTTGTAGCATTATGAATACAAGTCAGTGAAATTTATTCAAGAAATTGAGAAGTCTGGGCTTGGAGCTGAGTAACTGTGTGAGTTGGGAAAATCATCATCTTCTCTTTATAATTCATGCTCCTTGCTCTACCTTTTTTTCTAGAACTTTGCAATGACAATCAGACAAAAGTTGTTCATAATAGTTACATTTATCTTTTATCCGCGGCTAGGTCCCATCTATCCAAGAGAATTCTGATGATATATTTATTTGTCTTTGTACATTTTCAGGACCTTGATCAATCTAATAAGTTATCTGTGAAATGGGACCAATGCACACAAATATTAGGGTTTTTTTAGTATTATTTGAGATAATTTACTGGACATGTCATCACCATAAATCAACACAAAATTGCAGATATGGTGATCAAAGTCTCAGCTTTTACAAAGCTGATATTTAAAACTAACTTGTATTATGACAAAATACAGATGCAGACATACAGAAAATTATAATAAAAATCTTGGCCATTTCTATCTATATGTCTATAGTTATGCTTGTATATCTAATATACATCTATTTCTACCTCCTTCTTTATCTCTATCACCTACTATGTTCTGAACACTGTAGTAGGTATTTACACATTAATCCTGATAATGACCACAAAGTGTGAATGAAGGAATTCTCATGAATAATTTATCAATCACGTTCTTCAGCAACAGTGGAGGAGAACTAAGCTAACCTTTGCTTATTAATCTATAAACTCAGGCAGTTGATAGAACAGAACTCATCAAAAATGAATAGCAAGCTTGAATGCTTTAGGTTGTCACCCATAGTTCAGTTTTTGTTTGCTTTTGTTTCTTGATACAAAATTAGTCCTGGCATCCAATCTTGTTATCCCTCAAATATTTAAGATTTATAGTCAAACGAGATCCAGCTTTTTTTTGAGTCTCCTCCATCAACTGTCATATGCAGTTGGTTTTATATGTAGCAGGGATATGAATTTAAATCTATATATAGGGCTTTACCATTCCCTACTTAACATTTTTCAATGGATTCCTATTGCATTTAGAATAAAATACAGATTCCTCACCTTGTTTCCCAAAGTTGTATATCTTCTAGTGACTGCTTACCCCTCCCGCCATTGCTATTATGCCATTCCTATTATTTCCACCTTCTCTGGAAACACAAACTCTATTTCCAGCCTCAGTAATATCAAGTGTGTTCCTCTGGACTGGTCTGGATTACTTTCAGTGCCATTGACATGTAGCCAGATTTTCATGGCACATCAACCAATCACCCCTTCCTGTTCAATATTCCCAGTCCGAAGTGGACACCAGCCATTGTCAGCTGCCACTTCTTTTGAATCCTACATGCAAATGTAGGATTTATGTCTCTTTGTGTATTTTGTCTCCCTCAAAGAGATCTGTGTAGGTTTTCAAAGGAAATAATTTAAAACATTGCTTCAAGACATGGAACTGTTATTCAACGACAAGAAAACTACATGCAATGCTCATGCATGAACCACTGATTTGTGACTGTTGAGAAGAAGAATGAGCTCAGGAATGTGATATGTTGCCAAAAAGAAAGAATAATCAAAGGTGATAACTCACTAGAGTTACATGGTCTAGAGCAAGTTATTGTTTAAAATCTGCAGAAATGTATTTAGTTCCCTGCAGTAATGGGGGCAGACACCAAATTGTCTTCAACTGAGGGCTGATAAACCACTTGTGAGCAAATTTATGTGTGACAAAATCTAACTGCTAATGAACGGAAACATCTGTGATATAGAAAAGACCCATGTTTTAGGAGCCAAAAGAAGATTTTGAGGCTGGAAGAGTAGTAAGAGGGATTTTTCCATGGAGTCAGGTTCTCTTGAAGATGGAAGGAATCAAAGTAAATTAAAAGGGTCAAGAAATGGATTTGCCATAATTAAGGAGAAAGACAGGCAATGGACTGTGAAGTAAGTTGGAGTGAAGTCTAATTTGAATTTTGATTATTATGAGTTTTCTTCAATGTAAATGAAAAAGATACAATGGTTGCTTTGAAGAGTTGTGTAGATTTGTGAAAATCAGAATAATGCATGCATTGAAACACTATACATATAGTAGAAACTAGGTGGTAACCATCATTAAATAATAGTTTGGGAACTTGTCAGTTAACCCTCTAGTACTCATCAAGACTTGAACCTTAAGTAACAAGAACCCAGTGATTCAACCACCACCTATTCTGTGCTCCAGGATAAACTGCTCCCTAGATGTCTTTATGTCTTTGCTATAAAAGGGAGCATGCCTTCTCTTACCTATGAAGAGAAACATGGAACTCTTTAAATTTGCTGGAATATGAAATGTGGAGATACATAGCACTTTGCATATCTTTCTTGGTGCTTTTTTGCTCCTGCTTATTACTTTATCTTCTGTGTATTGTGTTCTCCCTTCTCTGGAAGAATGGACTTTGGTATCTGTCCCACAGTACCTAGTCCTTTTTCTATACTTTTTAGAATTTTGACTGGTTACACTGGTTGGTGAAGCTTCATGTTACTTTCCAGCAGTAAATAATAATAAAATAAAACAGACATCACAGTATGGTAGATAAAATGAAATTAAATAATGAAAATTCTATGCATTATGGCAAGCATCTATGGAGTTGTTTTTTCCCCTTCTTTGTCCATTCAACTAGTCATGGGATTTCAACTAGCCCCTCAATGAAGAACACACTTTAATCATGATTTTCAGTTTCATATTTCTAACAGCAGGGCAGAAAGCAAATACTTTACCCCCAGTTTTCTTTTTTCATTAGTAAACCATAATGATAAACTTTCCTCCCTTTAAATCTTCTAGTATTTTATTTTTCTTTTGATATTCTTCCTTTCTACCCTAGTCTATTTTTTCTAGATATGCTATGTGGATAAGAATCCATGCCCAAATCATTTTAATCAAATGCCATTATTAATCTGAAGACTATCTTTATATCAGGGTGTAAAACCAGGTATATACCTGGTTAAAATTAATATTTATTAAATTAAATTTATTATTATTATTAAATTTATTATTAAATTTATTATTATTATTAAATTTATTATTAAATTTATTAAATTAATATTTATTAATTTCAATTGTCAGTAAAAACTAAAGATTTGATAATGGGTTTTTGTCAGTTAACAATAGGTTAATTAAATCTACAAGTCACTATTAAAATACATTTAAATAATCCAAAGCCATATATTAAAAGGAAAAAACAAACATATACTTTAAATTGCTTTTCATTATTTACATGGTTTGTTTGGTTTATTTTTGTAGTAAAAAACAGTCACCACAATCAAATAACTATACTTTTGAGATACAGCATATGTTTTGTGTTTTTTTTTTGTCAGTCAATTTTTGGTGGAAAATAACCTCTTTTCCATTTATTTCTATAATGCCACATCTAGAATTATTATTTATTTTCTAGAATAGCTTATTTTATTCTATTCATAATATACATTTTCTTCATCTTCAGCTTCTGATGGATTTCCTGTCAGTATTTTTCAAATTTAATAGTCCCTGACATTTTCATTCAGAAGAGTTTAAAAAAGGTTTAACGGGGATCCAGGATAGTGGGCCAGAGGGAGGTAGCATTCTGTGTCACTCTGTGACCTGGGTCTCACCTAGTGGGAATACTGCTTTCCTGAGAGTGATAGAGGACCCCTCCACAGCTGATCCCCTGTAGGGATTATGGCTGTCATGTTGCTTGGGCCAGGCTCCAGCGTTAGAACAGGACTGGGGACTGGAGGTCTCGAGGGGGCCTTAGCAGGACCACCAGCACCCGCACCCATACAGAATTCCCAGACACTGCTCTTACGAAGGACACTCAGCCGCTACCCAGGTGCAGGAACTTCAGCGACCACTCCCGTGTGGACCCCATCTGCCCAATGTTGGGCTCTCCCTGTATCCTCCATCTTGAGACTCGACAGCTACCGTCATAGTCCCCTGCTCATGGTAGCCTGCCTACACGTAGGGAGATCACAGACTCTGATGAAAGCCACAGCAGCAACACTGCCTGCCACAGAGCTCATCTCTGTGCGCATTGCACAACACCATCACTTGGCTCCCCCCACCCGACCTGACACCCCAGCGCTGAAAGCAGCTGCCTCCATATTGGTTTACCTCCATCACCATCTTTAGTCAGGGCAACTACTCCCACCAGATAGCCAGGTACCCCTAGTTGTCTAAATCCCCCTAATCCTCAGCAGCCACTAACTCAGCAGAGTGACTGCCCAATTCAAAACAGCCCTCTGCAACAGGTGCTCATCCACCAAAGTGCAACACCTAGACCCCTGGAGAGAAAGGTTCCTGATTAAAAAGTAGAAAGAGACAGGGTGAGAGTGATACACTTTAGAGACTAATGTAGAGGGCAGGAACCATGAGGTCTACAGACAAGATGGGGAGATAAGACCTGGCACCAACATCACAGGAGCAGACCCCAAAGGAGATCATTGAGGTGCAGTCTCCCAATGGTACTGGTGGATGCCATACCACACTTCCAGGTGCCCTGCACCCAAGATCAACCCTCACCCCCTGGTAACCCCCATCATCCTGAGGGTGGATATATCGGTTAAGAACAGATAACCTACCTATTGGATCAGAAGGGAAACAGGAAAGATAGTGATCACCAACCAAAGAAATCCTTATTTCTCTATTCCAGATTTATTTTTTCTCTCTTCTCCCTCTTTATTCTCTTGCCCTCACATTCCCAAAATATGTGAAACCAAGTACTTTGCATGAATTAGGATATTGAGGACTGAGATGAATGAATAGTATATTATAGTGGTGTTGTCTATTCTTTTTTTGTTTTGTTTTTTCTCTCTCCAATTTTTACTATTTTAACATTTTTAATTTTTTCATAATATATATATATATGTATATATATATATATATATTTATGTGTTTGTTTAATGTACTCTACTGTCTTCCCTCTTGTTTGTCTACCCAAAATTACTACCTCTCTATTCTCCTGATATTAACCTTCTTCTTTAGATCTCTCCTTCATACTTCCTAAGATATTATAACTCTAGATCCTCACCTCATATCTCCTCAGTATATCTTCCTACAACTCACCCCTGGTTCTTTGTCCAACATCAAAAACTATAAACCCTTTTACAAACCTACTGATTATATTGTAGATAATAATTGAATTCCAATTTCTGGACTTTGTGACCAAACTGCAAAATATCTTAATAACAACTATTTGTTTTTAGGTGGTATTTTGTTTATATTGTGCCACAGTCCGGCTGCAGCAAAATAACCGGGGGGTGATGAACAACTTGTGTTCATTGATACAGCAGGAATGGGAGCCGTTTATTGTAGGACAGGAGTGGTATATATACATTCCACACAGCTTATCTTAATTAACATAAACTCGATACAGCAGTCAACCAATAAGGAATCTCCACACTTAATGGCTCACTGGCCTTACTTCATAAACCACTCCCTCTGGCAAAATGCCAGGCACCATCCAGACTTGTTTACAGACTCTAACAATATTGGGATCTGTTAACATTGTCCTTCCATTAAAGGAGAAGTATCGAAACCCTATGGGGCACTATAAGCTTTTTGGTTGTTAAGGTCTGTAGACAAGTCAAAATAACACCTGGTATTTTGCCAGAGAAATGTTAGAGTTCGTAAACAAGTCTGGATGGTGCCTGGCAAAATGTCAGAGGGAGTGGTTTGAGAAGTAACAAAAGCGAGCCATTAAGTGTGGAGATTCCTTATTGGTTGATTGATGTATCTAGTTTATGCTAATTAAGATAAGCTGTGCAAAATGTATAAATAGCTCTGTTGCCCTACAATAAATGGCTCCTATTCCTGCTGCATCAATCTACAGAAGTTATTCGTCACCCCCCAGCTATTTTGCTGCAGCCGGACCCCGGCATTTGGTAAAAAAATGGTAATGCCTCAGACCCACAGGGCTAGATAGGAAGACACATGAGCAACATGAAAAGACAAGGAAAGAAAGTGCCCCAAACAGATCAAGAAGCCACACTATTAGAATCCATGGGCAGCACAGCAGAAGAAAGGACAGAGAAGGAGCTCAAGATGTACATAATTAAAATGTTCTGTGAATTAAAGGATGATATAAGAGAGCAAATACAGGCAGTAAAAGATAATTTTAACAAAGAGCTACATAACCAAATAAAGGAAGCAAAAGATTACTTCAATGGTGGATAGAAGCTCTAAAGAAAAAACAACAGAAATCCCTGAAATGAAAGAAGCTATAAACCAAATTAAATGTTCACTGGAAAGCATCACCAATGGTTTAGACCACTTGGAAGACAGGACCTCAGACAATGAAGACAAAATATATAATTTCAAAAAGAGTGTAGACCACACAGTGAAAATTCTAAGAAACCATGAGCAGAGCATTAAAGAAATATGGGATAGTATAAAAAAAGACCAAATTTAAGAGTTATTGGGATAGAGGAAGGCATAGAACTTCAAACCAAAGGAATGAACAATCTATTTAATGAAATAATATCAGAAAATTTTCCTAACATGAAGAACGTATTGGAAAACCAAATTCAGGAGGCTTACAGGACACCAAATTGTACAAAACCACAACAGATCCACACCAAGGCACATTATAGTAAAAATGCCTAACATACAAGAATAAGGAGAGACAATTAAAAGCCATGAGAGAAAGGAATCAGATTACATATTGGGGGAAACCAATTAGATTATGTGCAGAGGTTTCAACCCAGACCCTGAAAGCTTCAAGGTCCTGAAACAACATATATCAAGCTCTGAAAGAAAATGGATGCCAACCAAGAATTTTGTATCCAACAAAATTAAGCTTTATATTTGATGTGGAAATAAAAACCTTCCATGATAAACAAAAGTTATAAGAATTTAGAGCTAGAAAACCTGCACTACAGAAAATCCTCAGCAAAATATTCCATGAGGAGGAAATGAAAAACAACCATGAAAATCAGCAGAGGAAGAAAAAGCTAATCAAAGAGAAGCCAAGTCAAAGTTAAATAACAAAAATAAACAAAAATGGCTGGGAATTCAAATCGTCTCAACAATATCCCTGAATATGAATGGCCTATACTCATGAATCAAAAGACATAGATTACCTAATTGGATAAACAAACAAACAAACAAACACCCAACAATATGCTGCCTCCAAGAGACTCATCTCATAGGAAAAGGCGTACACCAACTGAAGATGAAACGTAGGGAAATATCATACCACTCACATGGACTATGGAAGCAAGCAGGGGTTTCCATGCTCATATAAAATAAAGCAAACTTCAAGCTAAAGTTAATCAAAAGGGACAAAAGAAACATACATACTGCTCAAGGGAAACATACACCAACAAGACATAACAATTATAAATATATATGCCCTAACAATGGAGCATCTCTGTTCATAAACAAACTCTTCTCAAGTTCCAGAGTCAAATTGACCACAACACAATAATTTTGGGTGACTTTAACACACCTCTTTCATCACTGGATAGTTCTTCCAATAAAAAGCTGAACGAAGAAATTATAGAACTCAATAATACAGTTAATAAGTTAGACTTAACTGACATATATAGAATATTTCATCCTACAACGAGCGAATACACTTTCTTCTCAGCATCACATGGATCCTTTTCTAAAGTAGACCATATATTATGCCACAAAGCAATTCTTAACAAATACAAAAAGTACAGATACTACCCTGCATTCTGTTGTATCACAATGCAATAAAATTAGAAATCAATGATAAAATAAAAAATAAAAACTACTCCATCACCTAGAGACTAAATAATATGCTATTGAATGAAAAATGGGTTGCAAAAGACATCAAGGAGATTAAAAAAAATTCTTAGAGATAAATGAGAATATTGATACAACATATCAAAATCTCTGGGACACCTTTAAGGCAGTACAAAGAGGAAAGTTCATTGCATGGAATTTATTCCTTAAAAGAGAAGAAGCCAGCAATTAAATGACCTAAGACTACATCTCAAAGCCCTAGAAAACGAAGAACAAATCAACAACAAAAGCAGTAAAAGACAGGAAATAATTAAGTGCAGAGCTGAAATCAATGAAATTGAATCAAAAGAAACCAACAAAACAAAAAGTTGGTTCTTTGAAAAATAAATGAAATTGATAAACCATTAGCAATGCTAACAAAGAGAAGGAGAGAGAAAATGCAAATTATTGAAAACTGTGATGAAAAAGGAAATATCATGACAGACACTACAGAAATACGGAAGATAATTAGAAATGATTTTGAAAATGTACTCTAATAAAATAGAGAATATTGAAGGCATCCACAAATTTCTATAGGCATATGCATTGCCCAAATTGAATCAGGATGATATACACAATTTAAACACATCAATTCAAACCAGGAAATCGAAGACACCATCAGAAGAATAACAACCAAGAAAATCCCATGACTTGATGGATACACAGCTGAGTTATACAAGACCTATAAAGAATAACTAATACCTATACTCTGCAAATTATTTTGTGAAATAGATAAAGAGGCAGCACTTCCAAACTCATTCTATGAGGCCAATATCACCCTGATTCCAAAACCAATCAACACATCAAAGAAAGAAAACTTCATACCTATCTCTAATGAACATAGATGCTAAAATTCTGGCAGATTGAATGTAAAAACGTATCATAAAGATAGTGCTCCACAAACAGTGGGGTTCATCCCAGAGATGCAAGGTTGGCTCCACATATGGAAATCAATAGACCCAATTCATTACATCAATAAACTTAAAGAATCATACGATAATCTCAATTGATGAATCACACCTTTATGTTCAAAACACTAGAAAAACTAGGGATAACAGAAACATATCTCAACATCATAAAAGCTATATATGCTAAGTGCCAGGCCAACATCATTCTATATGAAGAAAAATTGAAAGAAGTCCCTCTGAAAACTAGAACAAGACAGGGATGCCCTCTTTCACCAATTCTATTGAACATAGTTCTTGAAACACTGAACAGAGCAATTAGATGAAAGAAATTAAAGTGATTCAGATGGGGGAAAAAAAACCCCTCAAATTAGCACTATTTGCTGATGATACGAGTCTACACCTAGAAGACCCAAAAACTCCACCAGAAACCTTCTAGAACTAATAAATGAATTCAGCAAAATAGCAAGATACAAAATCAAAATCCATAAATCAAAGGCATTTTTGTAGATCAGTGACAAATCCTCTGAAGGAAAGGAGAAAAACTACCCCATTTACAATAGTCTCAGAAAAAGTAAAATACTTGGGTATCAACCTAACAAAAGAGGTGAACGACCTCTATAATAAAAACTGCAGAATGTTAAAGAAAAAAAATGAAAGAATACCTTAGAAGATGGAAAGATTTCCCTTGTTCCTAGATATGCAGAATTAATATTGTCAAATTGATCATACTACCAAAAGCACTATACGGAGTTAATGCAATTCCTATCAAAATCCTAATTCCTCCTAGAAATAGTAAAATCAGTCATGAAATTCATCTGGAAAAATAAGAAACCCGGAATAGCTAAAGCAATCCTTACCAGGAAGAGTAAAAGCAGGTGGGATCACAATACCAGACCTCAAACTATACTACAGAGCAATAGTAAGAAAAACAGCATGTTATTGGCACCAAAATAGATAGGAGACCAATGGTTCAGAGGACACAGAGACTAACCCACATCATTACAGTTATATTTTAAAAAGGTGCCAAAAACATACATTGGAGAAAAGATAGCCTCTTCAACAGATGGTTCTGAGAAAACTGGGAATCTGTATTCAACAAAATGAAATTAAACCTCTATCTCTCACCATGCACAAAACTCAAATCAAAGTGGACCAAGGATTAAACCAGAGACACTGCACCTATTAGAAGAAAAAGTGGCCCCAAATTTCCATCATGTTGGATTAGGCCCCAAGTTCTTTAATAAGGCTCCTATACCCCAAGAATTAAATCAAGAATCAATAAATGGGGTGGGTTCAAATTAAAAAGGTTCTTCTCAGCAAAAGAAACAATCTGTGAGGTAAATGGAGAGCCTACATCTTGGGAGCAGATATTTACCCCTCACACATCAAATAGAGCACTAATCTCTAGGGTATATAAAAAACTCAAAAAAGCATTAAAAATAAATTATCCAATCAATAAATGGGCCAAGGAACTGAACACTTTTCAGAAGAGGATATACAATCAATCAACAAATATATGAAAAAATGTTCATCATCACTAGCAATTAGAGAAATGCAAATAAAAAGCACTCTAAGATTTCATCTCACTCCAGTCAGAAAGGCAAGTATTATGAAGACAAACAACAATAAGTGTTGACGAGGATGTGGGGAAAAGGTACACTCCTACACTGCTGGTGGGACTGCAAATTGGTGCAGCCAATATGGAAAGCAATATGGAGATTCCTTGGAAAGCTGGGAATGGAACCACCATTTGACCTAGGTATCCCACTCCTTGGTCTATACCCAAAGGACTTAAAAACAGCATACTACAGGGACACAGCCACATCAATGTTTATAGCAGCATGAACCACAATAGCTAAACTGTGGAACCAATCTAGATGCCCCTCAGTAGATGAATGGATAAAGAAAGTGTGGTATATATACACAATGGAATATTACTCAGCAATAAAAGAGATTAAAATCTTGGCATTTGCAGGTAAATAGATGGAGTTAGGAAAGATACTGCAAAGTGAATTTAGCCAATTCCAAAAAATCAAATGCCAAATGTTTTCTCTGATATAAGGTAGCTGATTTGTAGTGGGGTTGGGAGGGAGAGCATGGGAGGATTAGAAAAACATTAGAGAGGGCAAAGAGGTGGGAAGGGAAGGAAAGGGTCATGGAGGTAAAACAGATGGTAAAATGAGATGGATATCATTAACTTAAGTACATTTATGATGACATGAATGGTGTGAATATACTTTATATAGAACCAGAGATATGAAAAATTGTGCTCTATATGTAATAAGAATTGTAATGCATTCTGATGTCATATATATCAAGTTAGAATAAAAAATAAATAAACTAAAAAATGGTTGCATATAAAGCCTAAAAAAGTTGAATATCACATTCTGCTCCTCAAGTCTACTTTTTATAAGACAGTTATAATATTTTCTGTTCTCTACCTTCATTATAGATTTTTTCTAGCATGCAGAGATTACTAATAAAGAACTTTCAATTATACTGAAGAAAAGAATTCTTACATCAATGATATTATTAAATGAGTAATTGTTCTAAATTAAAAAATCCTATTTGAGATGTAATTTGCATAAAAGCTCAACAAAAAATTCTCATTTAATGTTACATGAACTATCTATTTTCTAAACTTTGAGGTATCTGCCTTGTACATTGAAATTAACTCTGAGCCCTAATTTACATGCATAAAATAAAAGGAATGAATGACTTATATTTTTTAAAGAATAAAGCACTTTTTCAGACACAATCTTTGCTTCATTTCAGAAACAATTCATACCATTTTCAGATTAAAACACAAAGTATATAAAACAAAAACTACAATTGTATTCATTACAGTATGAAATTGGAATTATAATGAGAAATACATTTTAAACAATTTTCACTGGATAAACACCAAATTATCAAGAGGTTTTCAATGATTTTTTAAAAAATATTTCATGTTAATTGTTCTTAACCGATCATCTTTTCCCCGCACACCTTCCCTAATCCTTCATACTTAAAGTTTCTGAAAGTTGAATCTGCTTCAGAAATTTCTGGTTTATTGGGGGAGATGGTTAAGAAAAATATCTGTTAGAAATATATCGCACAATCAATAAAGAAAAATGTAGAGTCCATATGGAGTAAAAAATAGAGTTTCAATTATCAAATAAATTCAATTAAGGGCAAAATGCAGGCTTTAGTTTCATTAAAGTAGTTTCCTATGTTTCTACCTGGAAAATCAAACAACATATGGGTAATATTCCAGGTGTTCCTGATATTTATGCAAAGAGCAAAGATATACTCTGTATAAATCAAAACCTGGAATTGTCAATAAACCAGAGTACTAGTTCCAATTTAAGCTATATATAGTATTGTACAATCATAATGCTCTATGGTCATAAGAACAATTATTCAAAATTATATTTACATGTATACTTTATTATTATAAAGTCTATTGCAAAGATTCATTCTGATTATACTGTGGTTATCTTTATGTGATGATTAAGATGATTTAAAAGATTATCTGGGATATGTAGCTTATAAGAATAATTTTAAAAATAATTTCTTAATTTTGAGAAATCCTGAGATCCACAATTGTAGGAACTTTGCTTTTGTTTCACAGTTATAAATCTAACTTGTAGTATTATATCTAAAGAAAAAAATACCTGATAAAATATATATTAAATATATGTATGAGTGAATTTGAAATAGATGCTTCATGTATTCAAATTTTATTAATTAAGGATTTTAACACCTTGTGCATTATATTAAGGACCAATTATTTTAATGACATTCATTTGAAAAAAAAAAATAGAAAAAACACCGAGATCAACAACTACCTTAAATAAGACTTAAAAAAGACCTGTGATTCAAAACTTCCAACATTCAAGTCAGCATGAACTCAGCCTCAAGGGACAAGTTCTTTGTGAAGATATATAATTAAAAAGGGTTTAGAGAGAAGCTCTAATTTTCCATGGAAATAAATTCCCACAAATTACAGTAGTCCAGTTTTAGCTTGCATAGGCACCCCGGGAGGGGCTCATGTTTTGTTGAGTTTTCTGCAAACATTTACACTCATTTTAAAATGGCACCTTTGCCCCCTCCTCCTAATTTTAGGTAGCAAAGCAAAACTAGGATATATTTCTTTAGTTTTTGGATTTATCATCAACATGTTCTTTCTTGGCTAAATGCCCAGTTCTTGCCTGCTTAGGATAGAAAGGGAAACAGAATTATTAGTTTATGTTAACAGTTTAAGCCCAAATAGTTCCTATCCTAAAAAAAAAATGAAAAAAGAAAAAGAAGTCACATAACACTATGAAAATTAATTTAAAAAAGGTAAAAGTCAAGACAGAAGATCACAGAGAAAGGCATTTTGTCTTTGAAAAACTTTTTTAAATGATTAATAACAATTTTAAGATATCTTCTCATCCTGATGTGCTTGGAGATCTCTGACACCCACAAATCCAATCCTGCTCTTGTGCAATATGGATATACCCTTATTCTTCCAAAATGAAAGCAAAGAATATGACTATAAGTAATATCTTTTTAAAAACATGTCTAAATTTATTCCTTCAAAGGAGACTTTTCCTTTAAAATGGACAACTTGGGAGACAGTCTATTTATTCCATTACATAAAGAGTTTGGAAAACCTCTCAATGTATTTCCTTGAAAATATGTGAGTTATGCAAAAACAAAAAATCAATCTCAGAACTATTAAAAACACAGACAATTTCGGGGCTAAAAATGGCACAGCCCAACTCTATCACTTGGATTATTCATGAGTCTTGGTTCCAGCTGAGCTCCATCCTTTTTCAAAAATGAAATCCAAATTTAAAGTCCAGCATTATTTGGTGAGCTAATAAAGTAAACCACAGAGTGAAAAGTTACTTCTAAAGATGTTTTCCAAAATGCCTAAAGAGATGGGTCCATTACTGGATTGAGACTATGAACTCCCAACTGACAAGTCTGTGAGGGAAAAAAAAAATCATAGCTTAGACACAGGCTTAAAAGTTCAGCCACATGTAGTTTTAAATTGCACTTCATAGTTGATGAGTGTGTATTAAGTGTCTGAATATCTAACTTTTTCTCAGGTTCTAAAATATATAGCAAATAAATAAGAGGTTAACTTAAGAAATAATTTGAATTCATGACTATCTAACAAACTACAGTGAAATGCTTATAGGTGGAGGAATGGGTCAATGAATAAATGTCTGCCTGTTCATCATGCCTATGTGAGTAATAAGACACAGTCATATGATTAACAGAAGGGTTGTAACTGGGCCCTGTCATGATGGACCTGCCTACCCAAATTTTAGTCTGCTCTTTGTGAACAGTTATTTATAATGATAATAAACTCTCGTATTTTAGACAAAATGGCAAAGTTTCACCAAGGAAGTTAAAAGAGATGGTTTGCCTATAGACCAAGGTTCATATTTTGCAGATTACCAGCAATGAAACATTGAAAACTGTCTTCAGAGAAAATAAGCTTGACATATTGTCTTCTTCCTCAGGAACACAAAAAAAAAAAAAAAAAAGAAAGAAAAAGAAACTTTAAATTAGAATTTGAGCTATCTTAAAACAGTATGAAACACTCCAGGAAATGTTCTTCAAATTTTAAAATCAATTCTCTGGAGAAAATTATTGATTCATATTTCATTTTCAATTGCCAAAAACATAGGTAAATATATATTTCTTATACATTTTCTATATTTTGAAATAACTATTTCCTGAAGGTAAATTCTAAATAAAATCAGATATGTCAGTTCAACATATGCCAGGTTAGATCTTATGAGTTTGACATTTCAGTTTAGTTACTAAATATCATATATCATACTAAAAGCTAACATTAATATGTAAGGAAACTTTGTACCTAGAAAACAGGGGTATAAAAAAATTACCTATAGTATGTGACCTCTTAATCACAGTACTGTATATTCTCTATTTTTCTATTACTAAAGAATCACAAAACCAAACACTAGTCTCTTAAAACTTTTAAATTCATGAATTTATGAATCAAAATTATTAGATATTAATTAGTTAATTTAGATACCTACTATGCACAAGAACTAATACTGTATGCAAAGAAGTAATTCACAGCCTTAAATAATGCAGTGTAGTTGGAAACAAAATACATGTACTAATTGAGTAAAGAAGACTTATGAAAGAAAAAAAAAATGGATAATATTGAATGACAAAAATATGGCCCTTGGTAACACAGGCAATGATTTATCTCATAAAGCCCAATCACTGGTACAAAAGAATAATTTTAGAATTGTCATGGCATTAAGATGACTTTGATAAGCATCAGAGCATAGAAATCTATTAAAGAATAGAAGATTTATATTGTTTTAATCAATGCTTATGGGAAAAATAGGCAAATGTTTTTTCTTTATATAGTTCCAATTATCTACATCTTTGACTTAATTTGTTCTTTTCCTCATTAAATAATTAAATTTCAATAGTGCCAACGTTGAGAAACTGAGCAGGATTTGTCCCCCGTGGACAAATAGCTGAAGTTGCGGTTCTACCTGTTGACCAAACTAAGGTCCAAGAAAAGACTCACTATAGCTAGTACCATCCCCCTCCCATCCATAACATATATCAAGTTTAGTATCATGAAAGAGAAATTAGAGGTGAGGTAAATGCCACTTCTTCTTTCTGTGTGGATATAATTTATTCTCAACTGAAAGGACCCTTTATAAGAGAATTCAATTAGTTGGATCATGGACCACGCCCTTGTTATCCCTTGCCTATAAGTGACATATTGACTCAGGATTTCTTCAGGGTAAGTAGAGAAGAGGTAAGATACCAAACAATGGAGAAAGTAGAAGGTACTTCTGAGATGTCTAGGAAGAGGGAAGATGTGGATAATTCCAACAAAATGATTTAGGGCATTTTTTCTCTTGGGGTATTGGATGACTTACCTGTGAAATGCCCTGTGTTCTAATACCGGGCCTTTCTATTGATCACTTTATATCTGAGACGTTTATTCCATTTCAGGATCTTCCAAAGACATAAGAAATGTGAAAAAGTCATTGAAAGGAGTTTAAGGACAAAGAAACATACTGAAGAACTGACGAAGATGGTAAGTGATGGTCTTAACCATTTCTAGCAGGCACGTGCTGCTCTCCTTAACCACAGGAATGCTGGGCTGGTGTCAGGGGCTCCACAGACATTTGCTGAATGTATAAATAGGGTTTATTTGAGTTTCCTTTAATGCATCCATAGCTCTCATTCCTTTCACCTATTTACCATCAAGCCTTGATTTTTCTTGTTTCATAATTTTTCGAACCTCTCTCTTTCTCTTCTGGTTGTGAATTTCTGAGAAAGACTTACATCCTTTCCGTGATTTTCTGATTCTTTCCATGTTTGCAATATTAACAAGAATAATATTTATTTATTAATCAAAATATTGATATAAATTAATATCTTTTGACTATCTTGCACTGAATTACTCTTTTAATACTTTCTGCATACTTTCTAATCCCTTTAGCAGATTTCCGAGTTTCCTATTGTCTAAAATGAAAATTTTACTGTTTCGATTTAACAAAATTCCATTTAATACTTTACCATTCTTTCACTAACTAGATTGAAAATTTATAGTTTATTTAAATCATTTTTGGCAAAATAGGTATGAAGATCTGTAGGACATAGAATAGAGTTGTTAACTAGAAATAAAAAGACTTTAAGCCTCATTTGATATTTGCTAGTTGTGTGATTTGGGGTAAGACTCTTAGATAATATCAGAACTATGTCTCATTGCTTTATGTCTCTTTCATTTTCAGAGGAGGTAAAAAACATTTGTTACTTGGATTATAGTAAAAAATACTTATTGCTCAGTAACTGAATGAAAGAAAAAATATGAAGAAGCTTAAGTGTGGGGACCCAGGGGCTATTGCTCCCTCATTTACCGATAAATCTTGCAGATTATGTTCTAGAAAATACTGGGAAGGTGACAATAAGTCACTAGTCTCATCGTTGAACAGAAGCTATTCTTTCATAAAGAAAAAATTTTAGAATTGAAACACTTTTTTTTTTTCTCATCCACTTTGGCTTCCACCAATCCAGACATCTTTAGCAGTCAAATAATCTATTTCTCCTGTGCAACTGTTATTGAGTTTGAATGATCATGGCCTTAAGGTGAACTACTTCAGGAAAGTGCCTTAAGAGAAATACATACATATACATTGGCATCATTCTTCAGTTTCCTCTTTTTAGTAGCATTGCTTTTAAGTCAAGTTGGCTCTTGTTCAAGACAAAAAAAAAAAAAGCAACAGTTAAACAGCTGGTACCAATTATAATAACATGCTCAAGTGTCCAAGTAGCAAACAGGATCTATGATAGAATGGGTTTGTTATTTTCTTATCCAACCATGGTACTTAGCTCAGTTTGCCAACTGGCTCCTATTTAAGGTAATCTTCAGAATTATGCACCCATGTCTAGAAATAAACCAGTATTAATATTTTAATACATGCACTTCTTAGGTGAATATATACACTGGTGCATCTTCTATTTGAAGGAAAAATAATTGAAACAAATTGGATAAAAAAGTTTGAATAAGTATTTATCTGATAAGTAATATATTTTGTCACTAGTGTAGGGATATGGAACTTTAGAAAGTTAAATATACTTTGAGAATGAACAAAGTGAAATGCATATCATAGGTTATTTTTCCAGCATCAAAAATTATTAAAAGTCTAGTTCTTCTCAAATTCATTTATAGAAAGGATAAGAAAACCAAATGGTTTGTAAACTTCCAATTTGTTTAAAAATATTTGTCATTAGGATGAATTCTCACAACATATTTTTATATTTGTACCTTATGGTTTTATAAACTTATCCCATTTTTTTAGGAAGCTGAAATTGCAGCCATAATTGTCAAAGATGTTTTTTTTTTCCCCTCTAGAACCAGGAAATAAATGTTGGCACTATTAAATAGAATTTGAATAGGAAAAAACCCAGTTCCTAATTTTATTCCCTGTGAAGCACAAGTTCTAAATTTGGCAAGATATACTAGTTTTAATATGTTCTACTCTGAAATAGAAACTCTGTTAAGTTTACTTTAGGAAAAAAATAAATCCATTGCTCTCCATCAAGACAAGCATCTCACAAATCACAAAGAGGATTTTGTAACTAGGCAACCAAGGTCAGTGAGACTGTGACCAAGGTTTGGAGAACCAGCTGAACACACACACCAGGCAGAGGGAGGATGCAAGCTGCATGGGGGGAAATGAACACAGGATTCTGAAGCACTCCTTTTGAAAACCTGTCTTTCCATAACAGATGCAGGTGTGCACCATAAAATACAGCTGCTTCAAGCCCACAGTTTGAATAAGTAAATTATATTTTATTCAGAATATTTTCCTTTATAACTGTACCCTGATTAACCAAGAATGTGGAAAACAAACAGCAGCAACAACAAAACCCCTAGACATTTTTCCAAAGGGAGTGACTTTCCTTGAGTATTAAGTGAACACTTGACTTTCTTAGGGAAGGATACATGCATATAAAGAAAGGATAAATTTACTAACTCCTATAGTCAAGAATGTTAAAAATAGATAAAATGCTTTCATGAGTTCCAATAAACTGTTTCCAAGTAACTGAAATTGATGTTTGTATTTTTTTTATTGCCGCAGAGCATAGCATATTGATCAATACTACTGAATTATGGTATCTATCCAAATTCTAGATGGCAACAAATATGACTCAAACCAAATGCTGTTATTGATTTTAAGTTCATTGTAGATGATTAAGATGAAGTTCATTTCACATTAAACATGTTAGTTTCCAAACCTCAAGAATTATCATAGGCTGTTAGCTTCAAAACATTATGTCAGAAAATTGTAATGAGTATCTTGGTCATTTGCATTGTCAATTGGAGTGGCTTATGGGAAAGCAATACTATGAACAGCTTTCAAGCTTGTATGTGACATAAAATTTTCTAAGATTCAGCTGAATGCATTGGTAGGCCACTCTGATACTACTCTTTTAGGTAACTTTCCTCCCATTTCTCCTATTCCTATGAAAAGAAACTGACATTGCCTCAAGTGTGCACCAAAGACTCAAAAAAGCTACTGAGCTAGGCTGATGGAATCAAATTTTTATTTAGTTTAATGATATCATATTTAAATTGTTTTGATCTAAACCTAGTAATGAAATTCCTGATGCTACATTTGTAATATATATCTTGTCCAGGAAATGCATAATATTGGTTGAAGAAATGAAAATGATGTTGGATATATTAATGGAATCAAAATTTCAAATTATTTTCACATGGTGTAAAGGCACAGAAAGAGCAAACATAAGTTCTTTTTTTTTCCTGCATTCACTTTCTCTACCTCTTGCTTTCAACTTCTATTTTTGCCTAAACACATATAACTAAGCTTCGATGGGCCCATAATTAAGTGTAATTGTGTTGGTTTGAAGAGACACTATTTATCAGGTAATGCTATGCTCAGTAGACCTGAGAGGCTCACCCCAAACTACAGCAAATAGTTCACATCTTTCTACATGGTGGGGAAGAAATATATTTGTATACCTGTTAGTTTATAGGTGAAATCATAAGCTGCCTGTTTCAGCAGTCTTTTCTTAACTTCCAACCTTTCTCTCTTAGCTGATCAGCAGGAAGAAATATGTTATATTTCCAGAGACTGTAGATACATTTGAGAATTTATGCTTCAGTGGGAAGTAAGATTCAGTAATTCCTCCTTTGGAATGATAACTGACTACATGAGAATATCAAGCATCCTATTAAAGTTCACATGCTATATTAGTAGTCAGATTGTTTATATGTGTAAGATCATCATGCTGAGAAAAGCTGGAGTGGATGGAAACTAGATGCATGTTCTTTATAGATGTTATTTATTCAGATATTATTTTACATGTCTACCTCTACATTTCTAAAATCACATCTTTCAAAGTGTCATACATACATTCTAAGATAAGTATGAAGTTTCTACATAATATCTTCTTGGAAGCCAAATTCAAGTAGGAACAAAGAACATAGCAGAATTTCAGAAGAAATTATCCATAAGCCAAAATATATCAAGGCCATCACTAAATGGATAGGGTTTCCCTTAACATAATCACTATGTAAGCTCACATGTTCATAACTATAAAATCAAACTAAAAATATTTTAATCAGAACTAATCCTTGGCCTAGTTTTTAAAATATTGCTGAAAGTTACTTTTTAATGGGAATCATTACTTGGCAAAAACTTCAATTTAGTAATTTAAAATTTTCAGATTTGATTAATATGTAAATATATCCTCTTTAAACATGTCTACAATATATAATGGTCCTTTTATCTACACATAAAATTAAACATGTTTAGAAATAGATTAGCCATACAATTTTCATATATTTCCAACTTTCATAATAAGTGACATCTGGGAGCCAGATGGAATTAATGAAATTGTTTCTTTACTTCCTGTGTTGCTCAAAAGAAAATAATACTGATCATTTTGACCTCAAACTGACTACAATTTATTGTCTTCAGATTATACTATTTTCCCCATTTGTTCCTGGTACAAAATAATTTTCACATTAACAGCTCTTTTGATTGGTTTTTCTCTTGCTCTTAGAGAACTGATCTTTTTAAAAACAGTAACTCCTGAAAGTAAGAAACTTTCACACTAACCTGATAATAAGCAATTTGGGTTCCCACCACAGATCCAGCTCACTTAGCACTACACTGAAAGACAGGGGACATAAAACAAATATAAGTTTCAATTAAAATTACCTATTAATATATTCATTTGAAGTTAAATGCAAAGCTTTGGAAATCATTCTTTAGAATATCCAAAATCAAACATTTTATATTAGAACAGTAACAATGAGAAGCCCATAGTTTTCAAGTCACTTGGGAAAATATCTTTTAGTGCGAATAATTTGAGTAACATATTTCACACTTTGCTTTGTCCAGTTTTAGGTATAAGCAATGTAAATGGTCAACTAATAAAGAATGTACTTACTGGAGATATTGCAAAAGAAAGCAACCATGAAGAGCAGAAAGAGATGTTGTAATTCTAAAGAATCAATGTTTTAAAAAATACATTGCACTCTCAAGTTGAGGGAAATGAGAAAAATGTATGAGAAAAAAATTTTATGGAATCTGAAACTCTGTATAGACTTTACTTTAACATTGAAAGCATAATGTTGAGTATTTGCAAGTCAACATTTCCTACCAGACAGGAATCTGCAAAGGCAGGGACCATATTTTTTTCATTTCTAATCCTAAGAAGTTAGCAGACTATTTAAATCTCAGTCTGAAAACTGTCAGTTTGATCAGTGGATAAATGAATGAATGTGTTTAATCAGTTCCATCAATAATCACTTGTCAATATTATTTATGTCCTAGCAT
Source organism: Urocitellus parryii (assembly GCF_045843805.1). NCBI lineage: Eukaryota > Metazoa > Chordata > Mammalia > Rodentia > Sciuridae > Urocitellus > Urocitellus parryii. The sequence goes on along the minus strand of NC_135540.1, from coordinate 14,014,366 downwards.
TGAAAAGCAAATGAAAGAGTAGAATTTAAATAAAGGAAATGGGTAATTCTTTGTCAAAAATGCATACACTTGATGATTTTATTACTTATTTTACTAGTTACAAAGACACTAAAAATTATAATTAAATGTTTTGTTTTGGAGCAAAATTTAAATGCAATTGGTCTCCTTCTCTTATAATTCTCTGATGTATTATTGCATGCACATGTTAATTTTCTAAAAGCTGAAAAAAACACAATGTATTTTTGATAGTGTCATTGGTATATGTGAAAAACATTATCATAATCAATATCTTTCTGGTCAGGACAAAACATGGAAGCAACATAATTAACAATTATAGACTTTACAAAGATAAAATGATATGCTGCTAAAAATCAGACCTCTCATTTTAGTTAATTTTTTTTGTAATCCTAAAATAATTATTTGGGTTAAAAGGTAGTAGTAATTATTTTCCTATTAAAAATGTTAATATATTTACTTAGGGTTCAAGTTATTCTGTAATTTAATGAAAAATATCAAGTTGGTAAAAAAGAATTCTCAGAGACCTCATAAAAATGTTCATTACTGATCATGACAATATAATTCCAAAGTTGTCTTGAATTATTCAAGTATGTGTAAATATGTGCATGTATGTGATAATATATATCTATTCTATCCACCTATCCATCTATATCCAGCTACATGTATGTATAGTGTGTATATTTATCTTTGATATTACTAATAGACATAACTACATACTATTTTTTCCTCATATGAGCTAAAAGAGGAATTAAAATGCTGCAACTTAGTACCCATATGGGATAGTGAATTGTCCCTGCATATATTCCTTAACTTTGTAACTCTTTTAATTCACCTGGCCTATAAACAAAAGTTAATTTTATTGTCCCAAGACTATCTGACACTTTGGCTAAATTTTAAAGATATCATAAATAATTATGTATAAATTACTGTTATTAAAAAAAAACAGAAAAAAATAAAATAAAAGGAATTGCTCATATCCAGAAATGTACCAATATCCTCATGTGTGGATTTGAAATCATATTTTTCATATGTTTTCTATCCTTGTTAGTATGTTTGATGGTTAAGCAAATAAACTAACAAAATATATAATGGCATTAAAAATGAATTGAAATTTGGATTCTGCAGTCTGCATCTCTAGGATAATAATACTTCTAATTAATATGGGATACCTAGAGCAGAAAATGTATACAGGTAAATATGACTAAAATGAAAAATGATGTGTTTTCCCCCTTGAAGGGTAGACATTGGAGTCCTTAAATATTGAGACTCCCTCTAAGTCACATAATTGTTTTTATGTCATTACTGGCGTGACTTCCAGTCATACTTATTTTCAAAGAATAATTTATTTTCCTTTGCAACTGTTCTAATATGTAGAATAAATGAAAACCACACACATAGCATCAAACGGGGCAGCCTGCAATATTTGGGATTTTTATCCATTTCTTCCCACTGTACTAATTTCTCTGTAGGTAAGGTTTTCAACAGAGTTACACTGTGGTATTCCGGCAAAAGAGCACTAACCGCTAGTATGACTTGTAAAGCAGAATTCTTTCCAGAAGGGCAGAGCCTTTTCATTTCTCCTGTCTATTTTTCTTCTCCTTTCTTGTTTTATAATGATTACATGGTGGAGTGATTTTGCTTTGGGGCTGTACTCTTTATTCTTCATAGTGAATTTTTTTTTTTTAAGGCCAAGTTGAAATAGAGGGTAGGCAGTTGTGGAAGGTAAGATCTTAGTATCTTTCTACCTTAAAAAATGTTTTTTATTCCTTGTTTGGTGGTCATGAGAGTCAACTGAATATTTAGATCTGATTCTGAAAAATGCTCTTGTCCCAATATTATCTTAAATTTTAAGACGCATATATCAATTCTGTATATTTAAACATTTTCAACTCTATATATTTAAACATTTTATACCATATTAAAATATTTGCAATATACTTTTTTTAAAGTTCCCAGTATACTAAGGCTTATATGCAACAATTTCTAATATGAAGGATTCATACTCAAACAATCACAAAAAATGCAATAATTGACCTTTTTGTTAGTCTTGCAACAAAAATGAGTATTTTACTTCAGATAGCCGTATGGTTTAAATTTCCTCAGATTAGCAAATTAGCCTTTCCTTGTTCAAACATGTAGATCAGGGTTGAAGCACAAACAGTGTTTTGTTTTGTAACTATTTCAGGCTTGTAAACCTTTAGGTTTTGGTCACAATTGTTTGTATTATCCAATGTAGTATGAAAATCATAGTGAACAGTATGAAAATCAAAAGGCCTTGTTGTGTTCTAATAAAACTTTATTTACAAAAACAAGTCACCCATTGCAGTCCCTGAGCCCTGCTGTAGATAATTCTTTGGTATTATTGAAAAAATAAAAATTGATGAGTATTGATCCTGTGAATTTCTTTCTTTGATTCAAAGGTGTTAAATGATGGGTGAAAAAAAGGTGAACTAAATTGAACCAATCTTATTTGGAGTCAGGAGAATTAGAAAGCCAGTGTTTAAGGATAGCAAATTTTTGTTTGTGTGCCCCCAAATAAACATTATCCTTTCTAAATTGTTAAATTTTCATTTACTTTTTTAATAGTATCAGGAATGTATGCCAAGTAAATGCTCTACCACTGAGCTAAATCCCAGCCCTTTTTATTTATTTTTTTTGAGACAGGATCTCACTAAGTTGCCAAAGCTGGCCTTGAAGTTTCTACACTCCTGCCTTAGCTTCCCAAACCACTAAGATTACAGGTGTATGCCCACACTCTGCTGGGGATTAAACCTAAGGCAGTACCCTTGGCAGGCAAGCATGATACCACTGAGCTACACCCCAAGTCCACAAATGTTATTGGTGATAAAGTATTACGGTTTTGAAATTTGTGTCTTGTTAATAAAATGTATTTTATTTGCTATTTTTATTTGTTTGGTATAGACTCAGAAAGTAACAAAATAACCATTAGGTTAAAATGTTCACGTACCAAATGTTGCTGGCTTTATGCAAATTGGGAAAGAGATTGCTCTGCTACTTTCAAAAAAGATGAAGGATAAGTGTGGGGAAGAATTTGAAAAAAGGGAAACCTTTAATGCTCTTGAGAATAGAAATTAATATAGCCATATAAAAAATAAGGAGTTCCTAAAACAATTAAAAATGGAGATGCCATATGACCCAACAATCTCACTTCTGAGCACATATCCAAAAAACATGAAATCAGCACATTGAAGAGACATTAGTAACTGGTTCTCATTGCAGCATCATCCACAAAAACCAAGAAATGGAAACTATTTAAGTGTCTACCAAGGGATTACTGGATTTAAAAACGTGTCATATATAAACAAATGATTATTATTCCATCTTTAAAAGATATTAACAGCAACATGCATGAACTTGGAGGACATTATTTTAAGTAATGGTAGCCAGGTACAAAAAGAATGATACCAATTGTGAAATCTAAAAATTTAAAACTCCTAGAGATTGAGGGTGGAATGGTGGTTACCAGAAGCTGGAGAACTGGGGGAGTAGAAAGGTGATTTTCAAAAGGTACAAAATTTTAGTTAAGAGGAATATGTTCAAGAAATCTATTGTATATCATGCTGAGTAAAGTTAAAAATTATATATTGTATAAACTTGTTAAGACATTTTATTTTATGTGTTCTAGAAACCAACACGTGTGAAACAGCACAGTTGTTAATTAGCTTGATTTAGCTATTCTATATTGTATCCGTATAGCAAAACATCATGTCAAAGCCCGTTAACACATACAGTTTTTGGCAATTAAAGCATAAGAAAAATGATACAAAAAAAAGAAATATGGAAAAGCAAATTCAGCCTTCAGTTATACTGATAGTTAGTGAATGTGTAGTATGTTGATTACTGTATCATGAATAAAATATTATGCTAGTCAGTAATGTCCCTGCCCTCATGCAGTGTACGTTTAACTGAGGAAAAAATAAAACAAATTTAAATACTTGCAGAAATGTGTAGCAAGTATCTCATGCAATGAGATATGACATGTTGGAATCACACAGAACAAAAGGGAATAAGTTGGAGTGGAAAGGCATTCTTAAAGAAAAAATTAATTTCAGAACTAAATATGATGAACCCACTGAGGTTGCGTTCCATGCAACCATATGACAAACCAAGAAAACCCATGTAGAAGTATCACACAGCATTATTTATAATTCTAGAAAAAGAGAAAGAATAAAAACCCAGCCCATTAATGGAGGATTTACTAAGTAAGTTATGGTACTGATGGCTAATACTATATTATAAAGTTATTAAAATAATTATGAAATTAATGTTGATCCTATGATCACCAATGTTGAATCTCCAATTGATTGGATGAAGTCTATGTAATTTTAGAAGATAATCTAAATTCCTCATAGATTTAAATTTAATCTTATCCAAAAGACACATTCACAAAAATATCTAGAATTATATTTCACCAATTGTCTGGGTCCTGTGACTGAGCTAGGTGGATACAGAATATTTTGACAAAAGACTGATGGTAATTTTGCTCCTGGTCTTACTACTTAGCTTCTGGACCCATGTATTCTTCCTATTGGAGATACAGTACCACCTTAAGGTCTCTGATTCAATGTATATGCTGTTACTTGAAGGATGGAGCTACACATTTCCAGAGTTGCCTTTGAGCTGGTGCCTTAACTATGCTTTGGTATTCTTTTAAAGCCAACTTCAAACAAAAAGGGCCTGCAAACATCCAACAGCATAGTCTCTTGCTTTCCAACCCTTGTTCATGCTTGCTTCTGACAGTCCCAGGTGTCAGCAATAGAGACCAATGCTGAGTATAATAAAGCACTAATCATCATGTAGTAGAAAGCTGACCACATTGAGCCACTCCAACTTGGAAGTTAGTGGTTGCACCTGTGTAGGGTATCAATTGCCTCTTTTTCCTACATATTTTATGAAAGTGCCACAATCTGGGGGCTTATGGAACAGGTGAGTTTAGATAGGAGGTGTCCCCCAGAAGCTCATGTATGACAAATGCAAGAAGTTTCAGAGGAGAAATGATTGGATTGTGAGAGTCTTAACCCAATCAGTAAATTAATTAAGTGGGGTTAAGTGGGTGGTAACTAGAGGCAGGTGGGGCATGGCTAGAGGATTTGGTTAATTGGAGGTGTGGCTATAGGGTATATATTTTGTATCTCTGCTTCTTGATCACCATGATGTGAGCTGCTTTCCTCTGCCACACACTGCATCATGATGTTCAGCTTCACCTTTAGCCCTGAGGAATGGAGCCTGCCTTCTATGGACTAAGACCTTTGAAAAGGTGAGTCCTCAGTTAAGCTTTTTCTTCTCTTCAGTTATTCTCATCAGATCCTTTTGTCACAGCAGCAAAAAAGCTGACTATAACAGTATGTGTCATAGCAATGTCCCCAGAATACTAGGCATCTCTTGCTTATTTTTCCCAATCAGTATGAGGTTATCAATATTATGGATCCATATTGTGTTATTTAGAATGTATAGGTGTCTTTGAACTATTTTAAGATATAAGGCACGGGAATTAACATAACCCTAAGGAGAAACTTTAAATGTGTTTGTCTATCCTGGTGAGCACAAACAATCTCTGATATTCCTTCCTCATAGGAAATAAAAGTGAGCTATTTGTTGACTAAATAGGCCAATGGTAAGTTTGTGTGGTCTTACTACTGTACTCGAGAAATGATACTGCATAGAGTACAATGACTGAGATTGGGGCTTTATGGATCCTGTGATAATTTACATACATTTTGAAGAATCTGCCTTCAGGGTTAAGACTGGTGAATTAAACAGATATGTTAAGGATTACCATGCCTGCATCTTTTAATGGTAACACCAATCCCCACCATCTCTTATTTTCTAAAAAAATACTATTTTTGATTTTTAAATGTTGACTATTTTGTGGAGGGTGGTGACAGAGCTGTCCACCTAGCTTTGTCCTCTATAATAACAGCTCTTACTCCTTCCTCCCTTCTTAACCTAGCATTTTGCCAGCCTCATCATCCTGAGGTTTAGCCCTCATCATTGGCTTGATGGCAGGAAGGGGGTTGAGAGGAGCTCAGGAGAGAATTTATTACCTTGGTGATGATTGATCACTTCACTATCTTCCAGAAAAGGAGCCAGGCTTCCTAAGGAAAATGAGGCAAACGGCCAATTCTGAGGGTGCAGAGTGGGACAATCTGTAGGGACAATAGCCTCAGAGCAGTGGATCCATGCAGAATTCCTCACCCCACATTTCAGCATGGCACATAGTACATTCGCATTAGCTGGGCATTTAAACATTTCTGTGGACCTTCTGCTGGATCCTTAGCTGTGGCCCCACTTCCAAAGCAGGATAAAGAGATTTCTGTAAGCTGCTGTAGAGTCCCTGAGGCTCTCACATTTAGTTTTTAAGTCTCAAATTTCACATTTCCCTTCTGCAGGGCAGTAATTCCAAATTGTAGCAATAAACTCGGATGCCTTCTAAGCACTGCTGCTCTGATATTCTTGAAATGCTTAAATTATTAAGTTTCTAAAGGCATTTCTCTCCACAGGGATATTTTCCTAGGTGACCTCTGGTGAGATCGTTACTGTTTAGAGAATGCCATTTGGTAAGGACTCTGTGTCCTTCATATTCTTCAGGATGCTATTCCCTTTGCCTGTCCATTAGTGAGTGACCTATTCCAGGGGGAATGGAAAAAAAAATTATGTAGGAAAGTCTTTAGAATGCCGTGCAATTCTAAGAAAACTTGTCAAGTCAGGTGGAGAGTCTTTGAGTCAAAGTTGCATGTTACAAGGTGCTTGTCTCCCTGAGCAGTCCTGCCTTAATATTCTTACCAGGCTCAGGAACTGATTGGGATCAGCTTGTGGGGATATGGCTCAGGCCCAGTGCAGCTGGGACCATTTGTCAGTGTTGCTCCCAGTAGTCAGAGATTTGGGAAGAGCATTTTCTTGCATGCTAGAGAACAGAATGCTTTTCTTCCTTTTGAAATAAAGATAAACCCAATTAAGCCCAATTATGGATTTTCTGTGTTTAATTTCTTTCCTCCCATTTTGGCCTTGCATTTTCCCAGCCCAGTCATCCTGAGGCTTAGCCCTTCTCCTTATCTTGATAGGCAGGACAGGGATTGAGAGGAGTTGACAATGGCAGAGCCACTGTCAGCTTAAGTACCTGAGCAAGTTCTTGGGGGTGGCATCACCCATTACCATTATTGAAGAAAGAAAGAAAAAAAAAAAAACTTCTGTCATATTTGAGCAATTGGGTTTTAGAATGTATTCATAATAAAAATAAGCTTGGTCTGGGTGAGATTTCTGCTCAATCTGCAATTCCCTTTTGTATTCGCACTCATTTACCTTTCCTTCAATGGCTTTTGCTGATCTACAGTGGGTTCTGACCCTCGGTTTCCCATGGCTCAGTGATGCCAACACAGTGCTTTTCTGATCACATAAGCACCGACTGTGCCTCACCCAGAGACTGCTGCCTGTCCCAGGGGGATTCATCCCTTGGAGATGGAAGTTATTTGAAATTCAGCTGGAAATTGTGCCAGGTTCCTTGTTTTGCGGTTCTGATTTCTTACTAGATTTCTCTCTTGTTTTTTTCCCCAACATCATTTCCATATTTGTGTATTTCTAAATACAATTACCTTGCTCCTGATAAAATCTGATTTTGAGAAAATGAGTTTTGATTTTGTTGAAACTGCCTATGTGTTCCCTGAGTTTTGCTTGGTGGCTTTTCCTTGTTTAATTGGGTGTAAAGTTTTCTGATGTTTATTTCCTTTTTCTGATGAAATATTGTTTTGATTTTCTATTGGGAAATTGTTGAATCCTCTCTTTTGCCCTAAATTCTTGTATTTGACCTCTTGTCCTGGACTATCTGCTACATACTTGATTCATGGTTTTAACGGGGAGCCCTAGATTGCCCTGTGCTCCTGGATTTAGAAGCCTGTTATTACACAGGACCTCACATTAACCAAGTGAATATTCTCTTTAAAACACTCTCAGTATCTTTCTGCTAATTCCAGTGTGATCTCTCCTGTTAAAATCTGTGCAAAATATACAATTGCCACGATTTCTCATGATTTATTCCATTTTTTGACTCTTATTTATGACTTTTATTTAACTGGTTCTATGTTGGCTCTTCAAATGTTTTTGTTACTCATTGCTAATTGGCTATTTTTATCTCATTAAACTTTGAAAGTTAACCTTTAACTTTAACATGTCTTGGCACATAAATTAATTATATACATAGTTTATTAATAGAATAAAAAAGAATATATTTCTATAAAGTATGAAAATAATTAATGCTATACTATACATTTAGAACTCCTAATTTGGATGCAAGAGTTACTTAGACTGATGTCTAAATATTTCTAGATTGCTAATTTGGGTTTTAACTACATGTGGAATGAAGCTAATTAGTATAAAATTATTGTTTATTAATATCACACGTATTCTAATCAAAAAGGACACTTTCAGTTAGTCTTCCACACTACTGTTGTCCTTTTTCATAGCTACAATGTTAGTAGCAATGGTTAAAAAACAGCTTTTAAGCAGTCTAAAGAGTACAAAATAACATGTGCTTACTCCGAATTCTAGAACTCAAGATTATTGACAAGTCTAGGGAATAACCAATGTATTTTTTTCCCTCATACCTTCTAAAGCTCAAGCCACATGAACTAACTCAATCCATAGCTCAGAGTTTAAAAAATTGTTTATTCTGGCACAGTATTTGCAGTGACTTCTTCATAACTGCTTACTATAGTTGAGAAATAATGTAAAACAATGTGTGGGATAAAGAGCACAGCACTGGCGTTAGCTTGGTTTCGGTTGGAGCCTCAATGTCCTTGTTTATAAATGAGAGTCATACATGTTGCACTGTAGAATAGCTTTGGAGATAAAAGCATATCATGTGTAAACATGCAACAATGGACAGGAACAGCAGTAGGACTACTAAATACTGAATAAATGGCATCCATTATGAAGAGGAATGGGAGGAGGAGGAGGAAAGAGATGTACACTGGTGGAAAGGGGGAAAAATTCAGGAAGAGAGAAAAAAGGACATTGGGAAATGATTAACATACCTCCCATGCTCCTGGGAATTCAGTGCTTTGTAATCCTTGTAACAATTAAGAATTCTATAATGAATTATTTTGTTTTTTTTATTGTTGGTCGTTCAAAACATTACATAGTTCTTAATATATCATATTTCACAGTTTGATTCAAGTGGGTTATGAACTCCCAATTTTACCCCGTATACAGATTGCTGTATCACATCAGTTACCCTTCCATTGATTTACATATTACAGTTCTAGTGACTGATGTATTCTGCTGTCTATCCTATTCTCTACTATCCCCCCTCCCCTCCCCTCCCCTTTTCTCTCTCTACCCCCTCTACTGTAAATCATTTCTTCCACTTGTATTATCTTGTCTTACCCCTCCTTTATAATGAATTATTTTGAATTCATCCAGAAAGAATCTTTAAAAAGATGCAAATGTCAATCAAGAGACATTCCTAATGTTAAGTTCCTTGTGTTTCTTTTGTTACTTTATTTTTTTTTTATTAGAGAACCGGTTGTATTTCTTACTAATTTTGTAGTCTTGGGTAGATAATTAGGTTCCTTAGAAAGGGACACATGGTTAATACTCCCCTGCAATTTAAATATCTTAAGGAATAGATGTGTTTTAAGAGTTTCTTTTTTCATCTAAATTAAACTTGCCATTAAACTTTCAATTAAACTTACTTTAAAGCTTAATTTGGTCAAGAAAGTTAATTTAAATAATTTCATCAAGCTCTTGCAGATTCTTAAAGTAATTGCAGTTCAAGCAGTTCTAATTATTCTAGTTCTTTCTTTCTTCCCTCTCTGCTACTTTGTTTTGTTTTTCATTTTCTTTTAGTCCTCTCACCTCTTTTCTTTCTTAGATTTGTAATCTGATAAAATTGACACGTGTTTTCAGTTTTAGTTTCTGCACATATTGCAGATGAATATGTGCCTGTATGAGTTTAAAATCACCAGGAAAAAAAAAAACATAGCTAAATGTAGAATTCAGCATTTGTATCTGAACCTAATTATTTGAATGTAATGAAGTCAAAATAATCCCATAAAGTGTTTGTTTATAATTTTTATAGTCAGTAAACTTCTAAGAAAAGAACTTTTTAAATTTATTTGTGCTCAAAATACTAACATTATCGATTTACATTATTATTGAAAATAAAAGGCAATGAAAGCTAAGAATAAGACTAAGATGAAAACAAAGTAAAACAAAAACAAAACAATGAAAACAATCTCGGCCACTTTCAAATGCCTGTTGACACACTCTGCAAGGTCCTGAAATAGAGTTTTCTATTCCCGTCACATCTAGTTGCAGGATTTACCAGAAGTGGACCTTGTTCCAGTTAGATGAAGTAAGATTATACTGAAAGCTGCTGATCTGTTTTCAGAAGAATTGTTGCAATCCTTGAGAGAAATAGCTTAGAGTAATAGAATTTCAGCAGAAATGAGTCTGCTACTAGCTGGGAAAAATTGTGATAGCCACAGAGAGTTGAGATGCCAAACTTGCAATTTTGACTGTGATCTATGAAATCAGGACATAGAAGGGAAATACATTGAAAACACATCGAAAGTGTTTATTTTTTAAACAGACTTAAACCCCTTGAATTGTGCCATCTCATTTTTTCTCTAGATAGCTCTCAGAAAACAGTTATTAGTGACTCTGACAATGATCTTCATTTGTGGTCACTTGACAGTAGTACCTCCCTATTCTTTGGCTAATCCAAATGATGAGAGAAAAACAGGTATTTGGGCCATTCTCTTTGGCTAAGACTTCATCCTGAAGGAATATATATTAAAACTGATATGGAGCTGAAAATATTAATTGATTAAGCTTCAGTCCAAAATAACTGCCTGGTATCAGTCACCAACCTAAAACTCATAATAATTCACTTTGTAATTTAATCACTTATTTCTTAACTATATCCTCTACATTTCAACAAATATGTTTGAGGGAAATCACTGCAGACAAGAAACAGACTTTGGAATCAAAGGCACCATTTACCTACAAACAAGGAAGTGTATCATTTATACACTCCCAGCCAAAGCAAACAAAAACATGAGAAATTGAAGTTTGTGTCTGCAGTTTTATATTCAAATGTACAGAATTTTTTTATATTCAAAACAGTGTCAGAATAAATCAGATTTAATCATCTCACTAATTTTGTTACTTGCCACTAAAGATGTCAAATCCATAAAATGAAACTAAGGGAAACAATTGGTGATTTGTTAAATGAATGTCTTTCAAACTGACAAAGGAGAGCTGAGGATTCAGCACTGACCACAAGGCCTAGAGATGTGTGGAACTTGTCCCCACTTTACCCTTTCCTTTCAGTGTCTGCCTACCATGACCCCTGTAATTGCTGGCAGGGGATTGCTTCTCTGGCCCCCAGCTGAAACAATCTTGTGCAATTGTTTTGGATTAATCAAAATGCATTCTCTAGAAGTATGGCATTCCAGATTTGTTCCTTCTTTTTCCATTTTACTATTTCTCATTATTGGCTCTATCATCTTCAAAATTTGATTATGATTTGTGGGAAAAATTCTAAAAGGATACATACTAACAAGATCATACTAACACAGAATCAATGTGTTAGGTGGAATTTAGAGGAAACATGCAATGTTAAATGGAGCATGAAGAAACCAAAGTAGTCATTCTAAATTTCCCAAACTATAGTAATAGTAAATAAAATCTTCCTAGCCCAGGAAGACTGAAATGGACAATAAAACTTAGATTTCCATGCATCAGTTTACTTCTTGGTAAAAAGAAATATACTACCTTTGTTATTTTGATTAGTCTAAAATTAAATCATTTATGTGAACATGCCTATCGCAGGATTTGCCATATGATAGGTACTCGGAAAATTAATTAACGTTCCAGTCCAATGTGTCTTAACACCCCTCCAAGGTACAGATACACATCATCTTGTACAGGAGATTCAGCAGAGTCCCCAGAGAATGTGGCCTATGGCTCTTTCTCACTGTGCTCTTTACCCAGCTCTTCCCAATGTGTGTTCCCGATGTCAACTTCTACGCCATGGAGTGTTCAGGTGATTTCTCCTCCCACTCTCAATTGTTTCCAGGTAGTAATGGATCACATATTCTTTTACTTTAAACAGGTCACCTTTGGGGGATTGTCTAGAACTTCTATATTTTTTCAGAGCACAGATATATTAATTATGCAATGGGACTGTAAATACAACCATTTTACTTTCAGCTGAAGTTTCTAAAAAGTAATGAGCTTAATAAAGTAAATTTCAATTGGGAGCTCAAGGAAGACATCATGAAGCAGAGAGAAGCCATGTTGAATGGGATAAGTCGACTTTGAGTAGGGAAATCTTGTTGTAAACCCTAGTCCAAATTCTCACTCCCACTCCACTGTAAGGGGCTAGGAAGGCAGGGCCCTGAGCTTCATTCAAGATGACCAAGAGGATAACTTGATATATGGACTCAGGGGTCACTCAAGGGTGATCACTGAGGTTGCACAGACAGAAGCGAAGTAATCTCTGCATAGGAAGTCAGCATGTGTTTCAAGACTTTATGGCAGAAAAATAAACACATGCCTCAAATAGGTTCACTCATAAAAGATAACCATGAAAGAGCCATCTTTGATTTTACTAAAGGGAACCACCAGAAAAGGTGCAAATTCCTTGGGCCAAAGAATTGGCTAAATTTGCATTTACCAAAGATGAGCACAGAATTGTCAAAGGTCAGTCATCCAGGGAGAATTTTGCCCCCAGTACAAAGGGAAGCCAGGCCACTTATCAGTAGGGTTTACAAATCTCCAAAATCACCTATGAAAACTTTCAAGGAGCAGAATTGCTTCATCTTGTTATGTTCTCACATATGGTGCTCTGTGGAACCCTCAAGTAAAGACAAATCTCTCTCGCAGATGAATTATTAGTGTAAGACCTCTTTTCTTTCTCTGGCTAGATTTTTGCCAAACACCTCAAGAATGTAATGATGCTGATTGAATGGTTTATTTGCATAGATAACCTTTCAAATTCAGGAGCTGCTAATGCTGTAACACTATAGCAGTACAAGTAAAATATGCACACTAGAGTCTTTCCTGATTCCTTTCTCTCATACACATCAACTTTGGAAAAGTCGTAGCCTGAATTCACAGAATAGGGGAAGGAGCACTAAATATCAGATAACCTTCTCTATTTGTTCAAAATATATTCTCTTTAGGTGTAGTGGTTGTAGCAGAAGCTTAAGTAAGATAAAGATCTGTCTCTATCTACTACGATCTGTTTTCTCTCTCCATTTGAATTTTGCAAAAAAAAAATGTGTATTCAAGTGGATGAAACCATGCTAAAGTTCCTACTAAGATATTTTCCCTTCACACATTTTTAAATAGCTTTATTGAGGCAGAGCTGATATATCAAATCCCTATGTATATTTCATGTATGCAGCAGGAAGAGGTTGGACACATGCATATACCTGTGATACCAGCGTCTGTGGTTCATTACTGTATGCAAAATAATAGATATCACCATCCATTTGCTTACGTGTGTGTCCATGTGTTGTAAGAACATTTCACATGTGATCTACTCTTTTAATAAAATTTTAATTCCCCAACAATACAGTTAACCATGGGACTAACCATAGGACTAAACTCTAAATATAAATATTTATACACAATATTTATACAAGTTGTGGTATATTAAAGACATTTCCCAAGTATTGCTTTTGAAATCTGCCTTCTGAATGACTATTAACTACAATACTTCAAAGCAAAGAGAATTAGACTATTCTACAATTGATTAACATATTGAAACACGAGTAGAATAAAGATTACTAGTTACAAAAGCTATGTACTATATTGTCATTTTTTCAGCAAATGATAATATGCTCATTTTCATTCAAGCTTAAGCCTTGTAAACAGATGTTTCTACACAGAAAAGGAAACCCTGAATTGTTGAATTGTGCTGGTATAACTGGGCTCAAACAGACACTTGAGGGTTTAGGAGGGAATGCTATGACCAACAAATCCAGACGCTCTTTGAGCTCAACTAAATCCAACAGAAACATTGAGCTTTATGCTTTTACCCTTGAGACAGCTTGAATGCAATAGCTATTTGCAGAGTTATGTGAAGGTGAGACAAAAAAAATGAATGTACCATGTAAAATAGTGTTGCAAATATTGGATAGAAGACATTTATTCCAATTTTTACAAGGCTTTATTTCTTTCCTACAAGTGTAGCATGCTGAAAGAATATTGTCCTTTTAAAAAACATAAACTTTCTTCTCCCTAAGGACAACATCAGCATAGTTAACCCATACCATTGCATTCTTCTGAGACTAAGAGGGAGTAAAAGAAGGCATTGTGTGGACAGTCTGCTGTTCTTTCACTGTTTTGTATGCCTAAACTGTGTAATTATCTGAAGTGTTGCTATAAATCCAGTTTTTACACCATACATTCCTTAATGGGTGAAGTAATCACACATGTCACAGGAGAAGAGAAAAAAAAATTTCTTCCATGAGACATTTCCCCCCATAATTGAATTTATATTTTGAAAGAAACATGAGTGCAAATATTATATAGTTTGATGCATGACATCATGGCTAACCTGCTTTACATAACACATCTAAGAATAGTATTAACTGTTTTCTAGGGAATATAATATGATTAATTATAAAAGAACTGGGGATTTTTTATGCGTCTGGGTGTAAAATTTGGGTGATTCCCTCCTTTTCTGATCATAAGAAATTATTCTTATGGGAATTGTTTTTTCATGGTCTTTTATATAAAACTAAAATTCTTTCACGACATACTATATGAAGTAAAAGCATTTGTACCTCTTCTGATTTGCCCTGTAGCACACATTGAGGGCTATTTTTTAAAAAAAAAATTGTTTCATTAGGAAATTGTAAGGCAGACTGAGTTTGCCAATAAAATGTCCTGAGAGAGTTATTGCCAAGAAACTGTGTTCATTTTTTCAATTGTCATTTGCTTTCATTGTCTTTTCATGCACGTGCACACACATACACACACACACACACAATTACTCATCATTACTGAGCAGTCTGTAGAGCAACACACCGTCAAGCCTCAAGCACACATCAGGTGCTCTGTCCCAGTGTGAGTGTGGTCAGTGTATAATGCAATATGGAACTTCATACTTGACCATGGTGAAAAATTTCACTTCCCAAACTCTTAGTCTTTTTATTGCCTCAGCAGACACCCATTTTATCTATTTTCAACAAGTTTTCATTAAAATTAACAGGCAATGTGAACAGGATGGGAAACAGTAGAAATAAACCTGCCCTAGTGGAGGTTAGAGTCTAGTTTGGAAGTTGTTTTAAACATGAAAATAAAAATATAAAAGTGTGTCCATAACCAAATGTCTGTTTCGGGAATTTGTCATGACTTAAACAGGGATTGATTTTCACATTAAAGAAGTTCTTTTGTGACAGATTATAATCCCCAAAGATGGCTACATCAATACAGTTTTTCTCAAATGCTCTTTGTACAACTGAGAGGCTAGAGCTTGTGCTTTCCTTCTTGAATAGGGTGGCATTTATAGCCATTAAGAAACAGTTTGTTAAAATATCAACCCAGGAAGGTTTACAAGACAATGAGAAGCAGGAGGGCAGCAACTGCACAAGGCCTTACCTTGCTGCTTTGCACTGGGTGGTCGGTTCTCCGCTCACATTCCATCCTGGCTGTTCCATCTCTAGATTCTGCTCCCCATTCCATGCAGGAGAGAGAACGAGGGAAAAGGGTTGAGGCTGCAATAGTTTTTATGCTTTCCCTACCTCCATATCAAAATCACTAAATGAGGTTGAAAATAGTGACTACCTTATGGGTTACTTTTAAGAATTTATTACTAAGCACAAAGCTCTTTGAAACATGCCAAGGACATGATGAATGTTATAAGTGTTTGTTCACCAGGCATACTCTTTCCTTTTTTGAGCAATCTCTTATGATCAGAGAAACAATGATTCTGAGATTGTCTTGATTTGTAGAATTCTACTTCTCTTTGGCCAAAATGGAGCCACTTGTTTTAAGTTGAGTTTGATTCCATATTAAAGAGCAGTAGTAGAGTCTTAATGATGAAAGAAAAGAGAAAAATGGACATTTGTGGGCGACCATGATCAGTGCCCTAGAAACCAGGGGAATCTCCTATGAACATGTACCGGGGAATCTGAACCTCCGAAAGGACCCCTAACATTGTAAGGAGGACAGATATTTAGCAAGAAGAAAGCATCCACATTTGTATCCTGATTTGTTGATCCATTATAAAGGGTTAATACTGGGGAAGATACACTAGACAGAATCATACTGATCTTTGAAGACCAAAGCAACATGAACTTATTAAGAAATTTTGTGTGCACACATTTTTCTTTTTGTATATTTACATTTTTATAATGTCTGATACTGTCAATTTTTCTTATCAATTTTCCTCCCTTTATATCTTTATCACGTTCCATTATCATTTTTCTTTTTTCTGATCCATTTTCTTTAAATTTTTGTTGTATATCAATATATGCTCTCAGATTTTGACTAGGGGAAATACATGCTATTTTCATTTTTTGTAGGATAACTTCAACAGTGTAGAGTCCTTACTTGACTTTTTACCTTTTTAGTTCCTGAAAATATTATTTCAATTACTGTGTTTTAAGCATGCATTGTTTCTACTAAATCGGCTATTAATCATACCGTTAGTAAAATTGTATACAATATATTATTTTTTCTAGCTATTTTCATGGTTCCCCTTTTCCATTTGGATATAAGCAGTCTTAGTATAATGTGCTCTTAAAAAATTATATTTAAAATTTTATTTTTAAGAATAATTTGAGATTTATAAAAACATTTTAAAGAAACTATATTGAGTTTGTATGCAACCCACTCCAGTTTCTCCCAATATTAATATGTTAACTTCTCCAGTACACTTGTTACAATTATCAATATTGATGCAGTATTGTAAGCTAAAGTCAATATTTCTATCAGATTCCCATTTTTCTTTTTCAAAAGCACTTCATTTTTTTAAAGCAATTTTAGGTTCATGACTAAATCAAGGGGAAAGTACAAAGCTTCCATCTACCCTGAACGCCCTCAAGGTACTCTGAAAAACTCCCCGGTCAGCATGAACTTCTCCATTATCCCAATCAGAATGACATTTTCCTTAGAACTGATGAACCTACTCTGGCATATCACAATCACCTAAAGTCATAGATTACATCGGATATACTCTTGCTGGTGTGCATTCTATGGCTTTAGACAAATGTACAGTGAGATGTAACTATCGTTATAGTATTATAAAGAATATTTCACTGCTCTAAAATTCCTCTCTGCTCCTGTTCATTCCTTCCTCCCACCCACCAATCCCCTTGCAACTGTTGATATTTTTGCTGTCTCTAGAATTTTTGCCCCAGCAATTGAATTGAATCATACAGTACAGACCTTCTCAGAGTTGCTCCCTTCGCTCAGTAGAGTGCAGCTAAGGTTCCTCTGTGCCATTTCATGGTTTGATACTTTATTTATTTTTAGCACTGATTAATATGTTCCACTTGTCCGGATGTACCACCGTTTAACAATTTGCAATCTGAAGGAACATCTTGGTTGCTTTCAAGCTTTAGTAACTAAGATGAAGCTGATAAAAACTTCCAGAGAAGTTTTTATGAAGTATTAATTTTCCAACCAATCTGAGTAAATCCTGAGGAATGTGATCTCTGGAACATGAGAAAAGGCTCTGTTCAGTTTTGTAAGAAATCATCAAACCGTCACGTTTCCACCAGCAATGAATGATATCCGAAAATAATTTGCTGGGGTTTTGCTTGGGATTTCACTAACCTACAAATTGAGAAAAATTGACATCTTGACAGTATTATTTTCCTATACATGAGCATGCAACATTTCTTCATTTATTTAATTATTCTTTTATTTAGTACATCAGAGTTCTGTAGTTCTCCTGATATAGATCTTGTATATATTTTGTGAAATTTATACCTAAGAATTCATTTTCAGTGGTGCTGATATTAACAGTATTGTGTTTTCAGTTTCAAACTCCCCCTGTTCATTGTTGATATATAGGGAAGTCTGTTTCCATATTAACCTTATACTTATAATCTTCAGTGTTTCTATAATTACCTATTCTTAAAGCAATTCCTTGTTTTTTATTCTTTCATTTTTTTCTACATATGCAACAGTAACATTTGTAAATAAAGACAGCTTTATTTTCCCTGATTTGCATAATTTTCGTTTTTTCTTATTACATTAATGAGGAATTGCAGTATGGCATTGAAGAGAAGTGGTGAGAGTTTCTGATCTTAGTGGGAAAGCTTTAAGATTTAAATCATTAAGTTTGATGACAGTTGGAGGGGTTTTGTAGATATTTCTCATCAAGGTGGGAAAGATTCCCTCTATTTCTAGATTACTGATAGTAAATATTGAACTTTGTTAAATTTTTTTTTCTGTGTCCATGAAATTAGTAACTGTTCCTTCTTATGCTTTTTGTGACAAAATTACATCAATTTATTTTTGAATGTCGAATCAGCCCTTTATAACTGAAATAATTTCCTATTATATTTGATATTCAATATTTTTAAACATTGTCAAATGCAATTTTCAAATATTTTGTTTGGGTTTTTTTGCATCTAGGTCCTTGAAAGATGAGTCTATAATTTAATTTCCTTGCAGTGGATTTGTCAGGGGTTGACATTAAAGTAACACTGGCCTCATAGAATGAGTTAGAAATTATTTCTTCTGCTTTTATTCAGTGAAAGAGATTGTACAGAATTTGGTATAATTTCTTCTGGAAAATCATTTATCTATGAAGCCATTTGAGTCTTGTGATTTCTGTTTTGAATGGTTATTAGTTATTGACTTAATTTATTTAATAGATATAGGACTACTAAAATGGTCTGTTCTAATGTGACTCAAGGAAAATTATGGTTTTCAAGGAATTGATCCATTTTATCTAAGATATAAAATTTGAATGCAAGGAGTTACTCAAAGTACTCTTTCAACAACTTTTAAATGTCCAGGAATCTACAGTGACATCCCTTCTTTCATTTCTGATATTCATAGTTTAAGTTCTCTCTTTTTACTATATACCCTTGGTAAAGACTTATTGAAATTATACATCTCTTCAAAAAATATCTTGTTTTTATTGATTTTTTTATTATCTATCTTGAAATTCACTAATTTCTGACTTATTTATGTTATTTTGCTTATTTAATATTTGCTTTATTCCTATTTTTCTACTTTCCTAGGTAAAAACTTAGATTTATATTTTAGAAATATATATATCATGTGTATATATTTAAAAGCATTGTTTTCACTATATCATACAAATTTTAATAATGTCTTTTAATTTACATTTAGTTCAAAATATCTTTTATTTTTATTGAGATTTCTATTTGACCTAATCATTATTTAGAAGTGTGGTTTTAATTACATTTTTGTTTTCTAGTTGTCTGTTATCAATTCCTAGTTTAATGGTACTGTGATCTAATCACAGATACTATGTGATTTCTGCTTTTTCAAATAAAAAGGTTTTTATTAGTACATTGTAGTTATACATAATAGTGGGCTCATTCTGACATAATCATACATGCATGGAATATAATTTGCTCCATTTCAGTCCCCAGTACTTATTATCCCCCCCCGCCCCCGTGTTCCTTTACACTATTGGTCTTTCTTCTATTTGTTTTTAAAATTCAGACTTTATGGATAAACATAAAGGTTGAATTTCCTATAGTATATTCATATGTATGTATATATAAATATATATTCATAATTATATATATATATATATATATATATATATTAAATTTCACGCTATAGTTCTTCCATTTTCCTGTCCCTCTCCATTCTCTCCCTCAAGACCCTTTCTCAACTCCACTTCCTTCTGTTTTCATGGGGATGTCCCACCCCTTTCTACCTTATTGTGCTCTTGCTTCTGCATATGAGAGAAAGCATTCAACCCTTGATTTCTGAGTCTCAACTTATTTCACTTATCATGATGTTCTCTAGGTCCATCTTTTACCAGCAAATGCCATAATTTCATTCTTTAATGGCTGAATAAAAATCATATATATTTCATATATATATATATATATATATATATATTTCTCTTAGTATTTCATATATATATATTTCTCTTAGCATTTAATATACATATTTTATATAATATTTCTTAGTATTTCATATATATGAAATATATATACATATATATATATATAGTATACATATAATATATGTATATTTCTTTATCCATTCATCTGTTGACAGGTACCTGGACTAGTTCCATAATTTGGTTATTGTGAATTGCACTCTTATATTCTCATAAAAAATGATATGCCTGTATCACTGTAGTGTGCTAAAGTTAATTCTTTTGAATAAATACCAATGAGTATTTAAATACCATTGAGCTAGGTCATACGGTTGTCTTTTGAGGAATCTCCATACTGCTTTTCAAAATAGTTGTACAACATTGCAGTCCCCGTCAACAATGTATGAATGTACCTTTTCCCCACATCCTCACCAGCATTTGTTATTTGTTTTCTTGATGATTGCCATTCTAACAGGGGTGAGATGAAATCTCAATGTAGATGTGTTTTGCATTTTGATTGCAGATCATTATTGCTGACAAAATATATTTCATCTTTTGAGAAGTGTCTATTTAATTCTCTTATCCATGTATTTATTGGGTTATTTTTTTGATGTTAAGTTTTTTTCGTTCTTTATATATTCTGAATATGAATCCCCTATTACAGGAGCAGCTAGCAAAGATTTTCTCCCAATTTGTAAATACTCTTTATTGTTTCCTTTGTTGTGCAGAAACTTTCAAATTTGATCCCATTTCATGATTTGATGATTCTTGGCTTTATTTCTTAAGCATAAAGAGACTTGTTAAGAAAGTTAGTGCTCATACCAATATGTGGGAGTGCTGAACCTTTATTTTCTTCTAGCAGTGGCAAGGTCTTTGGTCTAATTCTTAGGACTTTGATTCACTTTGAGTAGATTTTTATTCAGAGTGAAAGATAGGTATGTAATTTCATTTTACATATAGATATCCAGTTTACCCAGCACCATTTGTTAAAGGATATTTTTTATGGTTTGGATGTGAGGTATCCCCCAAAAGCTCATGTGTGAGACAATGCAAGAAGGTTCAGAGAAGAAATGATTGGTTTGTGAGAGAAGTGGAGTTGCTCTCTCTGTATCCTGATCATTATGTGAGCTGTTTCCCTCAGCCAGACTCTCCTGCCATGATCTTCTGTCTTGTCTTGAAAGCCCTGAGGAATAGAGCCAGACTTCTATGGACTAAGACCTCTGAAACTATGAGCCTTCATATAAACCTTTCGACCTAAACAATTGTTCTGGTCAAATCTTTTAGTCACAGATGTGACTGAATCGGATATCTTTTCTTCAACATGGTTTTGGCAAACTTTGTTGACTATCCTATCACTACATCTATGTGTCTTTGTCTCTATATCTTCCATTCTATTCCATTGGTATTATGTCTCTCTTTATGCCAGTATCATGCTGGTTTTATTAGTATAGTTCTGTAGAATAATTTGAGATCAGCTACTAGGATGCTTCCTTCATCACTCTTCTTGCTCAGTTCTGTTTTGGTCTTTGGAGTCTTTTATTCTGCCAAATGAGTGTAAGCATTTTTCATAGTTCTGTGAAGAGTGTTTTGGTATTTTGATGGACATTGTGTTGACTCTGTATAATGCTTTGGGTAATATGGCCATTTTGACAATATTAATTATGCCTAGGAACATGGAGTTATTTACATCTTCTGAGATCTTCAATTTCTTTCTTCGTTGTTCTGTAGTTTTCATTGTAGAGAACTTTCTCCACATTAGTATGATTTATTCCCAATTGTTTTCTTTTGCTTTCTCCTTTCTTCCTTCCTTCCTTCCTTTTTTTTTTTTTTGAGGCTATTGTGAATGCAATTGTTTTCCTGATTTTTTTCTCAACAGCTTCATTCACTTTTGGAGTATAGGAAATCTATTTTTTTTAAACATTGATCTTGTATCCTGCTGTCTTGATGAATTTGCTTATTAGTCCCAGAAGTTTTCACATTCTAAATATCTCCTGTATTTGAATTTCCTTCTCATTCCTATGGTTTGAAAGTTTTTCTGATATTATTTGACAAGTTTGCACATTTCTTTAATTTGTATTTTGGTGCCTCCTTCTATAATAGTGATTCTAATCTCTCTCTTAATGTTATCCCAGATTGCTTCAAGATTCTTGGTCATAGTTTGTTACTATCTTTCTTTATTGCTTACTTTGTTTTCAAGATTACATACTTTGTCTTTGAAGTCTGAGAATCGGTCTTCGTGTGGCCTAATCTATGGGTGAAGCTTTCACCTGAACTTTTGATTTACAAGCTGTTCATTTCCAAGACATCTGTTTCATTCTTTTTCAGAATTGCTCTCTTTATTGAAATGGTATTTTACTTCCTATATTTCCTCTTAGCATCTTCCTTTTATCTCCCTGAACTTTTTAAGTATTCAAGTGATTTATTAATTCTTTATCTGAAATCTCATCCTGGTGTCAGTGAGGTCAGTTTTGAAGTCTTGTGGGCTCTTTGGGGTGGTTTGTTCCCATAATTTTTCATATTGTTTGTATGTCTACCCTTCTGCTGGGATGATTATGTCTTCTGCATATATGCGAGTTACTATTTAGTAAGGTTCTTTCTCTTAAGTGCCCCAGGCTGGGCGAATATCCACGTATACTGATATTTCTGTTCAATGTGTATCCTCTGCTCTGCTCAGTATCGGCATCACTTTGAGAGAAGGTACTAAATCCTATTAATTGCAATGACCTCATAGCAAAGCCATGCACTATTAAACCTTAGGGAAAAAAAGAAAACTTACTGAAAATGTTCTTCACAGTTTCTCTAATCCAAGTATAAAATCGTGTTAATGTTTTTGAATAGGTTAAAATATTAGTTGTTAAAGATAGCTATACTGAGGTTGAAAGGAGGGAAGAAAAAAACTGGGCAAAGAAAAAAGATTAAAAGAATATACAAAACTAAGATCAAAAGAAGAAAAAAACTAGGGGATTTGAGGCAAGAGAATGAATTCAAAGGGAAAAGAAGAGACTCAGAAACCTGAGCAAGATAAAGAAAGATAAAATGATTTCTGTTAATGCTTTAAAACATAACAAATCCAATCATTTGGGCTGAGGGATGCACTATCAAACAATAATGGAACATCTACTGTATAATGGAACATTATACTGATTCAATATAAAAAAATGTATGTAGATCAAAATTGACATTAGAGCTATTTAGGGTATCCCATGCCAAGATGGGGAGATTTCTTACTAGGTCTTCCTGATTTGTGTTTCATCAGAATTTCAGACATTTAGAAGATATGCACCATTCCTCAGCTTAACCTCTAAATTTCCCTGGGTGTGGAGGTAATGATCATACCAGTTCATCTCTGATACAGTTCTTGGATGCCTTGTCTGAGCTTTAGTGTGCCAGGTACCTGCTGGCTTTCTCGTGGTCCTATTTGTGATTTGGCAACCACATTACTCCCAGTTAGGAAGTACAGTCTTTTGTGCCCTGTTTAAGAAAAATTCCATGTCTCTAGCTCTGTCGAATCCAATGTGAGACCCCCCATGTGTATTTCAGAAGTTGTGGGGCTTGGCAGTTGATTTGGTTGGTTTGGTACTGGGGGATCCATGGGGGCTTTAGGGTTGCTGCCACCTCTGGAAGCACAGGTCATAGGTCTGTGGGCTTGTATCATGGCACACTGGGCAGTATCTGGTTTCTGTGGGACGCTCTTCTGTATGCCCCTTTGTGGGGTATACCATTCTTGTGTATTTGCTGAGGTTCTTGGCTGGCTGCTTTGGGGATTATCCTCAGGAAATGCCTTTGGTGGGTCCTTGGTTCTGAATGAGAATTGAGTTAACTGGTAACTCTGGGATTCATAGCTGTGGCCCCTCCTAGAGGTGTTGGGGCCCAGAAGCTACTTTCAGGGTTGCTATGGATTTCTTACCAGTTGGTGCTTATAAATCGGTCCAGAGACCTAAGTCTGCAGGTATGGAAAGTGCTGCTTCTGCTGTTTCTATTGGTTGGGGGAAGGTGCATGTGTGCAGGGTTCAAGGCTCCAGGCTGTGGCCTCCAGCTGTGGCATGCCCAGTGTCTTCTCCCTCTTCATAGTGGCATTGAGCATAGTGGTTGAGCTGTCTGCAGCTGTGGGGTCTGTGAATTCAGCCTCTCTGTGGGTTATCTATGGCATAGAAACTTCCAGCCTGGTTGATGTGGACCTTGAAGATACCCTCCCCATCACTGAGGTAGAATGACAATTGGTTCTCCCTTATCTGGGCTCTTATGGCTCAGGGTTGGGAATCACTGAGGGCCTGCTCCCCTCCACTGGAGTGTTTTTTTTGTACTGGCACTAATTGCTTGGTGGCTGTCTTCAACTGTGTGTGAGGTTCTGTGTGGCCAGCCTGTGGCACAGAACCACCCACCCTGTTTGCAGATCACTGAGGCTTTACCTGTCATGACTGGGTTAGGAGGTCAGTTAGTCCGTCTTCCCCTGGTCTGCTGCAGAGCTGTGTGGAATGCTAGGTTGGGGTTAGCAATAACCAGGAGTGATTTGCTCTTGGGTCAGCTCTACCACCGCCCCCCACGTCTCTTGTCCTTGATGAGGGGTAGGGGGTTTCAATAGCCTTCAGTTGGTAGGGCCCTTCTAGATGAACTACTGGGACAATCCATTTCAGAGGTATATCTCCTGGTTTTACTTTTTACTATCTGTAGTATGGAAGGGCTGTATTGATTTAATGTCTTATAAGGAAGCTCTACAAAATGATTGGCCTGCCCAGAGAAGCTTTGAGCTCACAATTTGGGATAAACTGTGATCTCCTTCCCTGTCTTTACTGATCTTGCCCCATTTCCCTTTCTTGATCTGCTTTTCTTTCCTTCTGTTAAGAAAGTGCACTGAGGGTTTTTCTTCTCCCTCTTTCTCTCTTTGCTACCCCTCTCCCCTGACTTCACCAGGGTTAGGGCTCAGGGCAAGGAATTCTATCCTTGTTTTCTGCTTGTTAACCAAATTCCAAGTCCTCTAAGTGTCAAGCTGTCTGACACTGAATATTAGGTTGATCTGCTCCATCGCCCACCCCTGTGTTCAGCTGTTCCTTCATTGCTTCATTTCTGGGCTGTGCAGGAATCGAGATTTGCTCCCTAGATCTGCTCTGTCATCCTCCGGGTCTCTATTCTCTCAAATGTTTTAAAGTGTATTTTATCACACAAAATGTGTCTATGCTAGTGAATTTCCCGTGTAAGCTTGGAAAGAATGCATGTTTTCCACTCTTGGATGAAGTAATCTATAGATATCAATCACCCAGTTGATGGATGGTGGTGTTGAGTTCAACTGTGTCCTTACTGATTTTCTGCCTGTCATATTTCCCCATTGCTGCTAGAAGGACATTTACGCCTCCAATATGATATTGGGTTGGCATGTTCCTCCTTGCCCTGCCATCACCAGTGTTTGTCATATATGGTTTGACACATTCTTGTCAGGCATACGCACATTAAGAGTGTTATGACTTCCTGAGAAATGGCCATTGTATCTTTATATAATGCCCTCCCTTACCCCAGGTGATTTTCTTTGCTTTGAAGAGTTCCCTGCCTGAAGTTAATATAGCCTTGACTCCTGTCTTTACATTAGTGTCAGTGTGGAATATTTATCCCTCTTTCTAAAGAACTTCTTTTAACTAGCCCCTTTGTGCTGCTATACAAAATATTTGAGATTGGGTGGTTTATAAAGAACAGAAATTCATTTCTTAATGTTCAGGAACCTAGGAAGCTCAAGATCAAGGCTCTGGCATTTAGTGTTTGTTGAAGGCATTCAGTGGGGGTGAATATTGTGTCCTCATGTGGGAGCAGAGTGGTAAGAGCAAAAGGAAAAAAAATAAAGGGATTACTACTGTGTGTAGCCCCTTTTACAAAGTTTTTTTATTCCATTATTAAGGGAGGAGCCCTATGACTTAATCATCTCTCAAGACTATTGTATTTCTGACTGGGTTTCAACATGAGTTTGGGGGAACACATTTATACCACAGCCACACTTCAAATATTCCACTCCATTTTCTTCTTGCTCTCATGGTTTCTACAAGTTGTATATAATTCTCAGCTCTTTTCCTATATAGGTAAGGCATTACTTCCTCTAGTTTTAGAATTTTTTTTTTAGTTTCCTATCATTCCTGAGTATATGTGCAAGAGTTGCTTTGAAGTTTTTACTGGCTTAAATTAATGTTTGTTTGATATTGGATTGTTACCACTAAATGACATCCCTAGTCATTTTTATTTTATTTTATTTTATTTTGAAAACAGGGTCTTGCTAAGTTACTGAGGATCTCACTAAGATGCTGAGGCTGGCCTTGAATGTGTGATCCTACTGCCTTCCCTCCCCAGTTGCTGTGATTACAGGCTGGTGCACCAAAGGATCCAGCTTGGCTGAATTTAATATCTGACCCCACTTAGTCAGGTTTTGTTCCTCTCTAATATATGAGTCATATTTTCCTGTTT
This sequence comes from Urocitellus parryii, assembly GCF_045843805.1. Classification (NCBI taxonomy): domain Eukaryota; kingdom Metazoa; phylum Chordata; class Mammalia; order Rodentia; family Sciuridae; genus Urocitellus; species Urocitellus parryii. The sequence continues at coordinate 13,987,830 of NC_135540.1, read as the reverse complement.
TTACGTGTGTATTAGTTTGGGGAACATTGTACATCACATGTATCTTGCTGTGGATTCTGTTTTGCTCTTGTGAGTACCTTTTACTTTTTATTTGAGTATGCGAGTGCACAGTTAACTTGATTACATTTAAGATACGGGATTTGTCTACCCACAACGTTCAATTGCTGAGGCTGCAGCTCAAGATTTCAGTTGCCTGCAGCTCATTTTTCAGTCTGGCTATTTAGTGGCTTTCCTGTGTTTGCATAGTTTAGAGGTCAGACAGGGATTTGGCTAGAATTTATACATGGATTTTTGGGGTTCATCCTGTTGGCGAGTCTCTCTTTAATTCCCCTTTAAATTTCTAGTTCATTAGTCGGCTGAGTTTATCCCTCTGACCTCTCAAGTCAGTCAGCTTTAGCCTTCTGTGGTCCAAACTGTGTGCAAAGAGGGGCCAGAGTCACAGTTGCTGCAAATCCTCAAATCTTGCCAGGAGCCATGTATATTTTTTAAGTGTTCAACTTCACCTAGGGTCTTAGACTTGTTCTTCAGGTTGCCTGGGGATTATAAGGTGCCTGTGTAGTACTGGTCAGCCAGAAATATGGGCAGGGTGCATATTCCAAATTTTGACTTCAGGCATTTTGATTTCCTTTTTCCTTCCCTGAATGCAATCATCTTTCACTGTGAGCTGGCAAGGTAGCAGTTTCCTTCACTGGAGTTCAGGTTACAGAAGGCACCAGACTAAAAAGCCACATACACACATGTCCTACTCTAATAGGTTTATATGTTTTTAAGACTGAACTTTTTCCAATAATTTTGGTTTTGCCTGACTTTGCTTGTGTTTAATGATTTAATAGTTATTATAATTGTTATCTGTAAGAGAAATTGCTTGCTTTTCTTCACACTGTCTTTATCAGAACTCCTAAATATTTGCAATCTATTTCCTTTCAATAACAGCATTGTTGCCAATGCTGCAATCCTTTCTTTTAGGATGAGGTCATAATTGCTCTTGTGTATTTGGCATGCTGTAGTGTTCCTGTCTACCCAAAGCTATAGAAGACGGAGTGACACTAAAGCACCTGTCATCCAACTTTTTATTTAGACTGTCATCATCATTGCTTGAGTTCCAGGACTGCTCTTGCCCATGACTGTCAAAAATGTTTCCTCATGGCAGATAATTAATTCTGTGCTTACCCCTCCCTGCATGACACGAGTTCTTTCATGACTTAAATATCTCAATATTTATTACTTCTTTAAATAATGATCTTAGTATCCAATTACTGAGTCAAGAATTCAGAGAGGCCAAGAAGGATTAAGAGCAGTTGCATTTATACATTCCAAGTTGTCTAGCCATGGTGGGAAGGGAGATGTCATAGGAATGGAAATGAAAGGGTAGAAGCTATTCTTATATCTTCCTTTCCTCTTTTCACTTGTGATCCTACTGCCTTAACCTTTAGAAAAGATAAATGTTCTGCATAGCCCTCTCCTATCTTACTAATCACTTGCCAATATAAATATCAGCATCTATGTTATAGTATAAATAAGAGAGAAAAACACATATTTATTTACTCCTTTCAAAACTCTTTAGTCACTATCTTTTTTTTTTTTTATTGGTCGTTCATAACATTACATAGTTCTTAATACATCATATTACACGGTTTGATTCAAGTGGATTATGAACTCCCGCTTTTACCCCGTATACAAATTGCTGTATCACATCAGTTACCCTTCCATTGATTGACATATTGCCTTTCTAGTGTCTGATGTATTCTGCTGTCTGTCCTATTGTCTACTATCCCCCCTCCCCTCCCCTCCCCTTTTCTCTCTCTACCCCTTCTACTGTAAATCATGTCTTCCATTTGTATTCTCTTGACTTACCCCTCCTTACCTCTTATATGACATTTTGTATAACCCTGAGGATCGCCTTCCATTTCCATGCAATTTCCCTTCTCACTCCCTTTCCCTCCCACCTCTCATCCCTGTTTACTGTAAATATTCTTCTCAAGCTCTTCGTCCCTACCCTGTCCTTGTTTACACCCCTTATATCAAAGGAGTCATTTGGTATTTGTTTTTTAAAGATTGACTGGCTTCACTTAGCATAATCTGCTCTAATGCCATCCATTTCCCTCCAAATTCTATAATTTTGTCATTTTTTAATGCAGAGTAATACTCCATAGTGTATAAATGCCACATTTTTTTATCCATTCATCTATTGAAGGGCATCTAGGCTGGTTCCACAGTCTTGCTATTGTGAATTGAGCTGCTATGAACATCGATGTAGCAGTGTCCCTGTAGCATGCTCTTGTTAGGGCTTTAGGGAATAGACCGAGAAGGGGAATAGCTGGGTCAAATGGTGGTTCCATTCCCAGCTTTCCGAGAAATCTCCATACTGCTTTCCAAATTGGCTGCACCAATTTGCAGTCCCACCAGCAATGAACAAGAGTGCCCTTTTCCCCACATCCTCTCCAGCACTTATTGTTGTTTGACTTCCTAATGGCTGCCAGTCTTACTGGAGTGAGATGGTATCTTAGGGTAGTTTTGATTTGCATTTCTCTGACTGCTAGCGATGGTGAGCATTTTTTCATGTACTTGTTGATTGATTGTATGTCCTCCTCTGAGAAGTGTCTGTTCAGGTCCTTGGCCCATTTATTGATTGGGTTATTTGTTATCTTATTGTCTAATTTTTTGAGTTCTTTGTATATTCTGGTTATTAGGGCTCTATCTGAAGTGTGTGGAGTAAAGATTTGTTCCCAGGATGTAGGCTCCCTATTTATCTCTCTTATTGTTTCTTTTGCTGAGAAAAAACTTTTTAGTTTGAGTAAGTCCCATTTGTTGATTCTATTTGTTAACTCTAGCGCTATGGGTGTCCTATTGAGGAATTTGGAGCCCGATCCCACAGCGTGTAGATCATAACCAACTTTTTCTTCTATCAGATGCCGTGTCTCTGATTTAATATCAAGTTCCTTGATCCATTTTGAGTTAACTTTTGTGCACGGCGAGAGATAGGGATTCTGATTCATTTTGGTGCAAATGGATTTCCAGTTTTCCCAGCACCATTTGTTGAAGATGCTATCCTTCCTCCATTGCATGCTTTTAGCCCCTTTATCAAATATAAGATAGTTGTAGTTTTGTGGATTGGTTACTGTGTCCTCTATTCTGTACCATTGGTCCACCCGCCTGTTTTGGTACCAGTACCATGCTGTTTTTGTTACTATTGCTCTGTAGTATAGCTTGAAGTCTGGTATCGCTATACCGCCTGATTCACACTTCCTGCTTAGTATTGTTTTTGCTATTCTGGGTCTTTTATTATTCCATATGAATTTCATGATTCTTTTATCTATTTCTACAAGATATGCTGTTGGGATTTTGATTGGCATTGCATTGAACTTATAGAGAACTTTTGGTAATATCGCCATTTTGATGATGTTAGTTCTGCCTATCCATGAGCAGGGTATGTTTTTCCATCTTCTAAGGTCTTCTTCTATGTCTTTCTTTAGGGTTCTGTAATTTTCATTGTATAAATCTTTCACCTCTTTTGTTAGGTTGATTCCCAAGTATTTTATTTTTTGGGGGGATATTGTGAATGGAGTAGTTGTCCTCATTTCCGTTTCAGAGGATTTGTCGCTGATATACAGGAATGCCTTTGATTTATGCGTGTTGATCTTATATCCTGCCACTTTGCTGAATTCATTTATTAGCTCTAATAGCTTCTTTGTAGACCCTTTTGGGTCTGCTAGGTATAGAATCATATCATCTGCAAATAGTGATAATTTAAGTTCTTCTTTTCCTATTTTTATGCCTTTAATTTCTTTTGACTGTCTAATTGCTCTGGCCAGTGTTTCGAGGACTATGTTGAACAGAAGTGGTGAGAGAGGGCATCCCTGTCTTGTACCAGATCTTAGAGGGAATGCCTTCAATTTTTCTCCATTCAGAATGATGCTGGCCTGTGGCTTATCATAGATTGCTTTTACAATGTTGAGGTATGATCCTGTTATCCCTAATTTTTCTAGCGTTTTGAACATAAAGGGATGCTGTACTTTGTCGAATGCTTTTTCTGCATCTGTTGAGATGATCATATGGTTCTTATTTTTAAGTCTATTGATGTGGTGAATAACATTTATTGATTTCCGTATATTAAACCAGCCTTGCATCCCAGGGATGAATCCTACTTGATCATGATGTATAATTTTTTTGATATGTATTTGAATCCGATTTGCCAGAATTTTATTGAGGATTTTTGCGTCAAGGTTCATTAGAGATATTGGTCTGTAGTTTTCCTTCTTTGATGTGTCTTTGTCTGGCTTCGGAATCAGGGTGATGTTGGCCTCGTAGAATGAATTTGGAAGTTCTCCCTCTTTTTCTATTTCCTGAAATAGCTTGAAAAGTATTGGTGTTAGTTCCTCTTTAAAGGTTTTGTAAAACTCTGCTGTATACCCATCCGGTCCTGGGCTTTTCTTAGTTGGTAGTCTTTTGATGGTTTCTTCTATTTCCTCTATTGTTATTGGTCTGTTTAGGTTGTCTATATCCTCCTGGCTCAATCTGGGAAGATCATAGGACTCAAGGAATTTATCTATGCCTTCACTATCTTCTATTTTATTGGAGTATAAGGATTCAAAGTAATTTCTGATTATCTTCTGTATTTCTGAAGTGTCTGTTGTGATATTGCCTTTTTCATCCCGTATGCTAGTAATTTGGGTTCTCTCTCTTCTTCTCTTCGTTAGCATGGCTAAGGGTCTGTCAATTTTATTTATTTTTTCAAAGAACCAGCTTTTAGTTTTGTCAATTTTTTCAATTGTTTCTTTTGTTTCAATTTCATTAATTTCAGCTCTGATTTTAATTATTTCTTGCCTTCTACTTCTTTTGCTGTTGTTTTGCTCTTCTTTTTCTAGGATTTTGAGATGAAGTATGAGATCATTTATTTGTTGGTTTTTTCTTTTTTTGAGGAATGAACTCCAAGCAATGAATTTTCCTCTTAGAACTGCTTTCAATGTGTCCCATAGATTCCGATATGTTGTGTCTGTGTTTTCATTTAACTCTAGGAATTTTTTAATTTCCTCCTTGATGTCTTCTAAAACCCATTGATCACTCAGCAACCTATTGTTCATTCTCCAGGTGATGCTTGCTTTTTCCTTTCTTCTTTTATCATTGATTTTCAGTTTCATTCCATTATGATCAGATAAGATGCATGGTATTATCTCTACCCCTTTGTATTGTCTAAGAGTTGCCCTGTGACATAGTATATGGTCTATTTTTGAGAAGGTTCCATGTGCTGCTGAGAAAAAAGTGTAGCTACTTGATGTTGGGTGGTATAGTCTATATATGTCAATTAAGTCTCGGTTGTTAATTGTGTTATTGAGTTCTATAGTTTCCTTATTTAACTTTTGTTTGGAAGATCTGTCCAGTGGTGAGAGAGGTGTGTTGAAGTCTCCCATGATTATTGTATGTTGGTCTATTAGACTCTTGAACTTGAGAAGAGTTTGCTTGATGAATACAGCTGCACCATTATTTGGGGCATATATATTTATGATTGTTATGTCTTGTTGGTGTATGGTTCCCTTGAGCAGTATGAAGTGTCCTTCTATATCCCTTTTGATTAGCTTTGGCTTGAAATCTATTTTATTAGATATGAGTATGGACACTCCTGCTTGTTTCCGCGGTCCATATGAGTGATATGATTTTTCCCAACCTTTCACCTTCAGTCTATGTATATCTTTTCCTATCAAATGCGTCTCCTGTAGACAGCATATTGTTGGGTCTTGTTTTTTGATCCATTCTACTAGCCTGTGTCTCTTAATTGGTGAGTTTAAGCCATTAACAGTTAGGGTTATTATTGAGATATGGTTTGTTCTTCTATCCATATTTGTTTATTGATGTTACTAAACCTGATTTGTTATCCTCTTTGACTACTTTCCCCCCTTTACTGTCCTACCTCCCATTGTTGGTTTTCAATGTTATTTTCCATTTCCTCTTCCTGTAATGTTTTGCCAAGGAGTTTTTGAAGAGATGGTTTTCTAGCTGCGAATTCTTTTAACTTTTGTTTATTGTGGAAGGTTTTAATTTCATCTTCTAACCTGAAGCTTAATTTCGCCGGATACACGATTCTTGGTTGGAGCCCATTGTCTTTCAGTGTTTGAAATATGTTATTCCAGGATCTTGTAGCTTTCAGAGTCTGTGTTGAGAGATCAGCTGTTATCCTGATTGGTTTACCCCTGAATGTAATCTGCTTTCTTTCTCTTGCAGCTTTTAAAATTCTCTCCTTATTCTGTATGTTGGACATCTTCATTATAATGTGTCTAGGTGTGGATCTCTTATGATTTTGCACATTCGGCGTCCTGTAGGCTTCTAGGATTTGGGATTCTGTCTCAATCTTCAATTCTGGGAAGTTTTCTCGTATTATTTCACTGAATAGACTGTTTATTCCATTGGAATGGAGCTCTGTGCCTTCCTGTATCCCAATGACTCTTAAATTTGGTCTTTTGATATTGTCCCATAATTCTTGGATGTTCTGCTCATGGTTTCTTAGCAGACTTGCTGAGCTGTCTATGTTCTTTTCCAGTTGAAATACTTTGTCTTCATTGTCTGATGTTCTCTCTTCTAAGTGATCTACTCTGCTGGTAGTATTCTCAATTGAGTTTTTAAGTTGGTTTATTGTTTCCTGCATTTCTAGAATTTCAATTTGTTTGTTTTTTATTACCTCTATCTCCCTGTGAAATTGATCTTTTACTTCCTGGATTTGTTTGTCAATGTGATCTTTCATTGTCTGATTTTGCTGTCTCATGTCTTCCTTGAGACTCCAGATCATCTGAAGCATATATATCCTGAACTCTTTATCAGATATTCCATCTGTTGCAGCTATTACCTCTTCTAAAGTTGAGTTGACCTGCATTGCTTGTGGTCCTTTCTTTCCTTGTCTTTTCATACTGCCCGCGTTTCTTTCTGCTTGGTACAACTGTTGTGTTTTGAAATTTACCCCCTATTTATTTATGTTGCTCTTGTATACTTGAAAAGTCTCCCTTGCAGGTGCGGGCGGCGGCTGTGCCCCTACTCCAATTGGGGTGACGTGTCTACCACGCTGGCGGCTCTCTGGGCCTGTTCCGGGAGTGGAAGGCGGCTCTGCTCTGTCCCTCTTCCAATTGGGGTGTCGTGACTACAATGCTGGCAGATCGCTGGGCCTGTTCCGGGCGTGGGCGGTGGGCTTGGCTGGCGGGATTCCACCTAATGGCAGTCCCTAACCTCCCTGCTTGCTAATTAATGGCTTCTCTGAGGCGCCACGCCTTCTGTAGCTGCGGGGCAGGCCGCGCGAATCAGTTGGCCTGGATCTCTGGGGTCCTGCTGCTGGCTGTTTTGATGTTGCAAGCTGTTGGAGAGTGGTGGTGTATTCTTCAGCTTTCCCGGATGGTGGCCACTGACTGCCTGGATGGAGTGTCCGCTGTTTTGATGTTGCACTCTGAAGGAGAGTGGCGGTCTATCCTTCAGCTTTCCCGGATGGTGGCCGCTGACTGCCTCGGCGGAGTGTCCGCTGTGGGGGATGGGACTGTACCGCTTCCTTCCCCTTCTGAGAACCCGTGCTCGGCCCAAGGGTCCGTGTGGGCTTGGCTGGTGGGATTCCACCTAATGGCCTTCCCTAACCTCCCTGCTTGCCAATTAATGGCTTCACTGAGGCGCCACGCCTTCTGTAGCCGCAGGGCAGGCCACGCGAATCAGTTGGCCTGGCTCTCCGGGCCCTGCTGCAGGCTGCTGGGATCCCTGGCACTCTATCACTTTGATTTTTTCTGCTTGCCCCTCCCCCAGCGCTGGCTAGCCAGGTTTCCTTTTGGCTGCTACTGGGAGGAGTAGTCACTATCTTTATGTACATTGGGACTAGTTATTCCAAATGGTGACCAACCAGATTTACTGGTTTATCTTATGCTATGCAGTTGTTTTACACATCTAAAAAGGATTGGAGTTTAACTATTTTAAACATTTGTAGCCTTAATATTTAAATACATGTAGTCTCCATCTACAAAAGATGAATATATGAGTGTGTATGTGTGCATGCATTGTGTAAATGAGTGTGATCAGGAATTTCTGAACATCTGCATGCCAGAATTCATCACTGAAAAACTTAAAAATGAATGTTTCTTTTATTCTTTACATTAGTTGTTTAGAAGTCTAACATTTTTGGTTGCTTAAGAGGAGTCAGGCTGACCTGAGAGAAGAGTCATAGTTCTCCTCTGTCGTGCATGCTGAGCTCTGGAAAGCAGGACGGACACGTTTTGTTTTGTTGATTCTTTCCTCTTGTGTCGTAAATATCAGACAAAAGTAGAAAGAATGCTCAATTTGTGTTTTTCTTGTCTTGCTCTACATGTGTACCTCTCTGAACGTATACTAATGGAGTAAATGGAATTTGGACCTTGAACCCCATCCACACCTGGAGGAAGACTCTATGGGGCAGATGACAGGAGCAAGGAAAGCAGGCAGCATTCCTAGGCTTCAATGGCCACTGCAGTCCACAGCGGGCCCTTCAGTCCCTGGTGACAGGGCTGGAGGCCCTTTCATACAGGACTGTCTCATGCATTCATGGGCCACTGTGACATGGCAGCCCCTTTTGTGAAGGTCTGAAAATACAGCTCCTTGCTTTGCTTCTCTCAGCTGCCGTATGGCTTTGTGGAAAGTGGCCTAAAAGGAAGCAGGAAGGAACAAAAAAAAAAGAAGCCAACCAACAGATGAAATTGATTTATTTTCAGCATTTAGAGAAGGAGGCGGAGGCCTTTCAGAAACATAAAACCTTCCACAGAGCGTGCAAAACAGGCTGCTCCTATGACGGCTCAGCTCTTGTATACATTTAAAAAAATAACATGTGGCACAAAATAGAGGCCGCATTGTTTTCCTTAACTGCTGTAACCAATTTGAATGAGATGGAATTCTTAAGCTTAAGTAAACTGACTGCCCAGTTTGCCACTAGACTCCTGTTTTATTTGAATAAAATACGTAAGAATTTCAAACTGTGGACTGAACGTCAGACTTCTAGAAGTTTATCTTACTCTAAAACTTTTGCAAGTAATTCTGGAGTATAAATCACTTTATTTGAGTTCTTCTGCTTTAAGCTTTTCAATTTAGGCAGTTACAGCACTCTGCTAAATTGCTTTAAAAGCCTAGTCAAATATATCTAAAGGATGGGTTTAGAAATGACATTTTGTCAGGCTGTAAAGAATGTGACAAGACTGCCGAAAAAACAAACTAATGAAGGAAATACATTTGAAAAGACAATCTGAATAAATTTGTTAAATTGAGATATCTCAGTTTTAAGAACAAGAATATTTGAGTTCTAGTATATTGTTCTCTGAGACTCTATATTTTTCAATTGGACATTTAAATGGAAGTTATGTAATTGAGGACCCAAGCCAACAAATTAATTTGATTTTGTTGATTTATTGATATTTACTACCTTATTTTCTTAGTTTGGTGCTTAACTGTATACTACTAAAACATAAATGATGTTTTCTAGAAGTTTTCATTGTTTATGTAAATAATTCTAACCACTGGTTGTCTGTCGTTAGATTTTGAATTTTTATTTTAAACCTAGGTTGAAATAGACCAGTTCGACTGAGTACAGAGGAGAAAGTAGGTTATACAGATTTAGAAAACTTCTTGCTTAATTCATTAAAAGTATTCAGAAAGATGGCTCCCAGTGGGTGGTCCTCATAACAGTGTAGAGTTGTAAGTTTAGCTCTATCCATAATGGATGGTTAGACTTGGGCCAGTCATTTAATATCCTCTGACTGTACTGTTTATTTTCTATGGCTCAGAATTTTCCAAAATTTCTCAAAAGAACATATTCCTATATTTAAAAAGGTATCACTCTCCAAAGCCTGGAATTTAAAATCAATGCAATGGTTGCTGCTCTGATAATCTTTGGATGATATTGGGTACTGCTGCTTCCTTCCTCTTGGGTGGTCCCATGGTGACTTTGTTGGAGAACATAGTTTTATAATTTGTTTAAAAAAAATTCAGCAGTCTAAAATCGAATTATTCCATGAGACAAGAATTTGAGGGTATCTGAGTTGGTGGGTTTAGAAGAGACTCAGGCTGTCATTTCTACAAGGAGCAAGAGATTTTGTTGACTTCGTGTTACACAAGTAAACTCTGAGCACTTATTCTTTTAGTTAGATTTGAACTTTTCAGAGGAGGGCAGTATTTAAGAATTTTTATAACTTCTATTTATATGCATTTATATGTGTTTAATATATGTAATATCATTAATATGTTACTTAAATGTGTTAATTATATATGTTAAGTATTAGATACTTGTAACTATAAATGTTTGGGAGAAAAACTCGTTGAAACTAACAGCAAAAAAAAAAAAAAATCTTGTTTTCCTGCTAAAGTCAGATTTATTTTTATTAAGACCATATGGCATTTGGTACTGTGGTTTAGAATTGTGAAACCTGAGAAAGGATTATACTACCTGAAAGAAAAATGCAGGGGGAGGGAGAAAGAGCAATTGGTCTCAAACAGCATATATATATATACAGAGTTTTTAGTTGTGAAATGTGCAATTGCTGTTAGCAATTCCTTATGACTTTCATTTCTAAAGATGCTTCTCTGTGCTGAGCATTGTGCATCTATCCTAAGGCATCCTCTGTGTTCTCTTGAATCAAAAGAATTAGTTCCTTCTCTAGCAAGAATCTTGGGAACACATGTTTTAGTGCAGAGTAGCTGATGCAGGATGCTTGCTTGTCAGAGTTCAACAGCATGTGGCGCAGAGAGAACTTGGTGTCTGTCCAGTTTTTGCTCCACATGTTTTCTAGCTCTGGCAAAGCAGAATTGGAGCTGCTACTCAACTTCTTGGCCATTGCTTGTTGTATGGAGGAGACATAAAGTAACTCCTTGGTGTGTATAATCCCAAGAGGAGTCACAAAAATCTTCTGTATGATGTTTTGAGCCTTTGAGGTTTTACTACCTCATTTTTACTTGTGATGAGACTTTCCTTTTCTTCTTTACCATCTTAACAGCTAGGCTTTGAACTCTTAAACTAGTAGAAATTGTCCCTTTGTCATTGAGAAAATCAGAAGTTTTGAAAATTATTTTCTCAGTGATGCAAAATTTTAGATTTTTTTCTATGATTTCATCTCGATGTAGGTCAAAAACTGATTTTTATTGGAACCATCATGATTGTAATGATTTCCAAATGAAACTATAATTATAAAAAGAACTAAAAAAAATCCCTTTACCAAAATATCTGACTCACTTTTGGATTTATACTTTATCTGGTAACTGCTATGAAAACATTCTTTATGCAGTTATTTTTAGAACATTTTCAAAAAAAATCCCTTTGTATATCTAAATTCTTTTTTCTCCAAAATTTAGTTTTTACTTCCTTTAACACAAATTTAAACATGCATTATAATAGGTAAGATTATCCTATGGGTTATGACTACTTGGGATAATAAAACTAGTAGTTTCCAGGATACTATTTAGAAGCATTCTTCACATTTCTTTTACAAAAGGAGTTTTATAGACAGTTAATTGAAGCAGATAGTTTTGTATGATTTTAAGACTACTGCAGCAGATTGAATAAGATTTTCCTGATGCATCTTTGATAAAAATTAAGAATATCTTATATTCAAGGAACAGAGACTCCACAAGGATTTGAAGTAACAGAGTTGTTTTAAAAGACAAGACAGACACTGAGTGTTATTATAATATTAGAAATTCATCTTTCCTTGGTGAAGTTATTTTCACTTAGACCTCTCTTAGGCTCCAAGTATTGTTGCAATGCCATGAATCTTCCCAGCAGGATGAAAATAAGGAAAGGCATCTTAAAGCAAAAAGAAAAGTATGCAGTAGAAGTCAGTCTTCATTTCTTATCACTCCTCACTCTGGGAATATATGTGTTCCTAATGACAGGTATTTGCAGAACAAGAGATTAACTCAAAGCAACTATTTTTGTGATGCAATTTTTATTACGTTATAAAATACATAATACTTGGAAATGAGAGAGTCTTGTATTTTAGCAAGTAACAGATCCACAATGAGGTAATTGTTTTAGTGAGGTCTGAAATGGTCACATGCAATTTAGGTCACATACAATTGAGGTATAATGTAGGGTCAGGACTCGAATTTCCAATTATGTCTGTGGAACAAAAATAACTAAACAGATACACATAACATTGGTATGAGACTATTCATTAACCATGTAAATTTGAGCAATAAAACCACTTCTGAGCCTGTACTTTCACATTTATAAATTGGGACTAGCAATGTCAAACTTTAGGGCTATTGTAATGATTTGGAATCATTCAACAAATTTTGTGTTAGCTTTTAATTGCTTTGATGAAAATACCGGACAAAACAACTTGAAGAAAAAGTTTATTTTGGCTTATGGTTTCAGAGGTTCAGTATGTGGTGGCGCAACTCTGCTGGGCCCAAGGTGAATCAGAATATCATGGCAGAATGGGGTGGTAGAGGTGTGCTTCTCCAGTGTGAAGGCCAGGAAGTAGAGAGCAAGAGAGGAAGGGGCTGCAGGGAAGATATTCCCTTCCAGGGAATATTCCCAGTGACCCACCTCCACCAGCCACACCCCAACTGCCTATAGTTACCACCTAGTTAGTCCAGGATGGACCCAGTAGGTTAGAACTCTCATAACCTAGTACTTCACTTCTTGTATTTACACAGAAGCTTTGGGGAGACACCTCGTCTCCACAGCATAACAAATTGAAAAATACACTATCTAAATAAATGCAAACTAAAAGTTAAGACGTGATATAAATTACATTTTCTGCTTTTTGTATGAAACTTAATATGTCAGGTATTATGCAAAAAAAAATAAGCCTACAGGAACTTATTTAACATTGAGACTGCCTCACAGATTACTGACAATCATTAAAGATTATTGTAAGTATAGAAATTTAAGGCTTATAGATAGTAACTTGTCTGAGTTCTTTTGATTAACATTACCTATGAACTGCGTGCAAAACCAGGATGCTCTGACCTAAGAGTTTTTAAGCACTGGTATAAACAGTTTTCATTTTGACATCTATCTGTCTCTGCTAACTATAGAATTAATTTCCATTTCAGTATTATTCCATTTTTACAATGAGGTACATCTTACAAATTCATACCTTGAAAATGTACGTGTGCTGACCTAGGTCAGAAATGTAGTTGTTATTACTCATCAGACAAGAGGTGGTTGCTTTGCATGTATCTTCTAAATCTACTTACCTGATGTGGACTGGGCGAAACCACATAATCCTGAAAAATAGCATTGCAGTCAATGGAGAAATAGGATTTTTTAAGTTGATGGTTTTCTTTTTTTGTGAAAAAAAACAACAAAACAAACATAAGCTGAAAAGAAAAAAGACGATTCCTGAATAATTGGAACATTTTTGCTTTATTCAAGATGAAGGCTGAATGATGTGTTACAAACTGGTAAAGTTTTTTCAGTGTATCTCTTTCTAAAGACCTAAGAATTTTCACTAAAGTTTCCATGATACTTTCTTAAATGTCAAAATCTAGACAAGAAGCATTAAGGATAGGGATTCCATCAACCCTGAAGCAGGTGAACCGAGCAGTAGAGCCATAGGAAATATCCATCCTGAGATTTCTCTGACCATTTGAGGACACCAGCTGTTTTGCTAAAAAGCCTTTGAAAGCATTCTTCTTTTAACCTTCTGGGGTATTTTTTTTTTTTATTTCTGCTTGGGATATTTCTTGGCATAGAGATCTTGGACTACAATTTATCTTCTGTATTTATCTGTGCTGGCAGGACAACTCTAACCCATGATCCACAGCTTGGATTATTGGCAGGAAGATGTCTATGGCTGGCTTTTAAAAGTTTTTTCTTTTCCTGTTCCATCAGTCTCTGGTTTGTTTATCTTCAAGACAAAAAATAATATTTCCCACTTCTCCTTTTGACCTAAATGAGTACTGACCTTTATTTGGATGCACTATTTCTACTCGTATCTGAAATATGCATAGCAATATTTATCACCAGTGCATATAGACATTATTTAAGTTGCCAAAAAAATAAATAGTATGGAAAAAAACTTCATGTTCTAATCTCTTAATGTGCCTACCAGGACTAAAGAGGTGCACTGAGGCTGTGTATTCTGTTTATCTTTTGTGATGACAAACCCATGAGCAACTATTTTTTTCCCATTCTAAACAGATATAGTTCCTTAGCATACTATTACTTTTGCAATATCTTAAAAAAATTCTTGGAGAATTCAAGTTTGTTTAATTTTTATCAAAAAATCAAATTTTATAGATTTGCTTATTTGTTATTGTCAATAAATAATTTTAATTATAATTAAATTATTTTATTGATATTCTCTATCAAGCTGTCTGCTATTTGAGACCAAAACTGCTAATATATTGCAAAATTATTATTTAGTTTAAATAATGACATAGTCTTAAAGGAAAAATAAGAAATCATGCACAATTAATCTTACATAACATTGCTACTGTTGGTTGTTTTACATTATCAGAATATTAAATAGAGCTAGACATAAAAATATCACAATTTTTATATAAAAATTGATGGTGTAGATAAAGCACTTTAGGCAATTAATAGGCAATTTTTATGGGCATATTTTGCTTTTGTTGTGTGTTTTCTGTTTGGATTAGACTTTGTCCTCACTTTCTCCAGATTGTTACTGTCCCTATTTAAAAAAAAAAAAATTATAGTATCTAACTGATCTGGCTAATAGACACTTTACCCTCTGTAGTGAAGTGGTTCAAGTAGATCCTGAGTGCAAATTGAGAAATTGATTGGAGTAGAATTCTGTTAAATTTCTACTCTTTTACTACTCATCTTCCTTGTAACTCTGTGTAACTTCTGTAGACAGGCTAGAAATTTTATTAGTTTTCCTCAGTTACTAAAGTAGGCAAGATAATAGGAATTTCTGGACAGAAGTTGAAGAATATATTAAAAATTAAATTATAATGTAACGAAAGATATCAAGTTCCTAAAAATATTCTCTAATTTTTTTTATAATTTAAATTGAACAGCCAAAGGTCTCTATTGGATTGATACAAAACAATATTTCTGAAATACAGAAATTGACACAATTTTAATCCAACTTTTCTCTCATGACATGCCTAATTTCAATTAAAGATGGATTAATTAATTTTAAGAGTTTAACTCATAAAATCATTCTAGCTAACATATGTAATTGTTTTTGTCATTATTGTTTTGAAAGTTCTATGGTTCTTCTAGATTTTGCTTAACATAATCTTGAGACCTCTACTCTCTTTCACATAAAACACATAATCTTTGATAAATAGTTATTATATTTAAGAAAGAAAGCCAGTCAACCTCCACATTTTTTCCTTTAAAATATTAGCAAGATTCTTATAGCATGGAAATACTAATATAGAGAGTTATAAAGAAAACAAGCAGCATAAAATATACATTTTTGTTTCTTCCTTGAATTGATGTCACAGATGTTCTTGAAGATACATGAGGGAAAACAAAACACAATTATTTTGTTTTATATAAGTGGTTATTAAATATCTAGAAGATAAATGAAACATATTTTTCAGTTTTATAATTAAAAATAAACTACAGTAATAAAATTTACATTCATTAGTAGAAGCAAGGGTATTATATTTTACTTTTTGCTGATTAAGGATGCAGTTATTATAATCTAATTTTGGAAAAATTGGGGATAAACAGCAAATTAAGCAAGGCTGAAACTAATGAATGCACTCTATATATAACATATATCGTATGATAGAAGAAAACATAACCAAGTGCTTTCAAGCACTGTGATGGAACTGTACCTGACTCTCATGGAGTGATCCATTTGGTTCTTTCTCATGGTATCATGCTTCTGCAGAGGGGGCATAGGATAGCATTCTGGTTTGAGTCTGGTGAAAAAGCATCAAAAACTATTAACATACCAAGAGTGAGGAAAACTTTAATTTACAAAGCAAGAGAATGAATGGAAAATATAAGGAATAAGCATTCTAGACTGATAATCAGGAACAGTGATGTCCCTACATCTGCATGGATTCCCACTACCAGAGTTAAGTCCCTTCCACAGCTGCTATGAGTGTGGCTGATAACAAATAGCTCTTGCCTTCTCTGCTTACCACCCCATCTCTATACCTGGGACCATGGCTGATTGAAGAATTTTGACTGAACTAACAAATAAAGGTAGTTCAAGATAACTTTTATTTCTTTCTTTTGACTGTGTTGCATAGTTATAATATGGTTTATATATACTTGCTGAATTTTTCCAATTCTTATTTTTATAAAATAGGATTCAAAACATCTGAAAATAGAAAAGGTTAATTAGCAAAAATCTAATCTAAAGGACTTTTTCTACTTAAGAATTATGAGAACCTAATAAGAAAGATGTTTACATTCCAAGAAATCTTTTTACCCTTTCGTTTTCAGAAGAATCTTCTCATATATCTGCCTTATTTTCATTTTTTGAAAAATGACAATTATCGATGCTCCAAACAACTACTGAATGGTCACATCATACACATTTTTAGTTTTGTCTCCCTTTTTCTCTTCCTGCAATTAACCTATAAATCTACCTATTATTCCAAACATGTTCTGCACTTCTTAGCTTTTAGGTATTTTCAAAGTATTTTACGAAGGAATTTCAAATAATATGGCATTTCTAAATAATGCAATCCATTTTTTGTGTGGTATAGAATTTAAGGACATATTTTCAAATACTGTGGGCACACATATAGGGATAGTACAGCTTAATTAGTTCCTACAGAGACTCAAAGATTTCTAAAAGTAGTTTTATTTCCATAAACATAACTTTTTGATATTATTATTAAAATTTGTAACTGTTAAGTAATTTCAGCATCTGCAACCCTTTTTGATCATTTTAAAGCTTAAGCACTGTGAACAAATTTTCCAGGTGTGACTGAACCTTAGCTGGAACTGAATATGCTTGAACTGCCTTCCATTGCAGTAGTGATTATCGATTGTCCCAAGAGTGCTGCATAAATAACAGCAACAAAACCTCTGCGATGTACAATAACATAACCATAAATATTTTGAACTGTGGTTCTGGGTGTGGGTTGGACAGTTCTGCTGACCTAAGCTGAGCTTGGTTGGGCTCACTCATGTGTCTGTAATAAGCTGAATATCAGCTACGAGTTGTAATGTCTGAACTTTGGTACAACTGGGTGCACTGAGCTCTGCTGTGTTCCAATCATGTAGGCGGCGAAGAACGAGAGAAAGAAAATGGAAGGACTTTTGGCCTCTGCTCACATTAAATGTGTCGCTGTTCTATAAGCTAAAGCAGTCAGTGTCTGAGACAAAAGTCTGTGTGGGAAATCATGAACAAGTGCTTGTAATTAAAGGCCACTGTGGTCTGCAACACAGTTGAAACTCATTCATGTTTCCCCACCATCGTTTTCACTCATGGTCCTGGGATTTATAAGAAGAGAAGGAAACAAATATTAAATCTGTAACCTGGGCATGTGGCATTATCACAAGCTCTTTACTTTCTTCTGGTGCTGTTGGGAGCTGCCTCATAGGAGCTGAGTGCCACCCCCGCCCCAGCTTTGAGTGATGGAAATGTGGAGACTGAGTTCCCTGTGGCAGAAGCAGGAGGGTCCCCATCTCCACTCAGCAGAGGAGCAAAGTGTGGCAGTGGGCGTTACCCAATGGAGTGAGCTGCCTTCTTGTTCCTTTATATCCCTGATCTTTTTTGGATGGAATGTTCCATTGAACCTCCCCTTGTGTGCCCTCTATAAAAATAAAGAATTCGGGTGGCTCACTCTTTTTCCAGCAGACCCCTAAGGTGGAAGGCTGCCACCAGACCATAAGAAAAAGGTATTTTCTGTCTGCCTGTGTAATTATTTTGTGCCAATGCAAATCACCTGGAGTGACCCTGAATGATTTAGTTGCATGTCCTGGCAGGGTGCAAAGTCCCCAGTATATTTCTGAGAAGAAGAAAGAGTTTTCACCCAATGACTCAGAAAATATTGTAAGGAGGATAAATGTTTTCCAATGTTATTAAATACAAAATGTGTAAGTCATATTCCATATACAGGCATAAGATCCTGTTTGCTAGATACTTGGTATTAAAGTACAAAGTATATATCATAAATCTGTGCTTCAAAATTAAAAGTACACTTGATTCACCTGAAGGTTTTTCTTAATGTATTTTTCTGATATGGTAGATTCTGATTTAGTAGAGCTGTGCGTAGGCACAAAATGCTTCATTTCTAAACAGCTCCTAGATGATGCTTCCATTCCTGGTGTGTGGACCATCATACTGTAGCAAACTCATAGGCTCTGTCTGTTAAAGTCCTGTCCTAACAGTAAGAGCAAGGCATGCAAACAGATAAAGAATGTTTTGTAAGTACAATAATAAAAATGTGCATAGAAATATGCAGAGGAAAGCAGAATGGAAGGGAGTTTTCAGCCTAGTTTGCGTTGTATCAGTCTGTGCGTAGTCACCTAATCCATAGCACAGTCGGGGAAGCACAAGTTCTCCATGTTGGGAGGGTAGTTGATGGGAGCCTTCTCCCTATTTATAGATTTAAAGTGGACCATTAACTTGATTAGATATGCTCTTTAGCGCTACTGCCCTTGTGTCCCTGTTTAAAAGGAAGAAAAAAAAATCTCAACCTGGAGACCACCTCATGTTGAGAGCCACAATGAATGTGCTGAGAGGTAGGATGATGGTAATGGACCTAAGACATAGTCAGAAGATAGGAGTAGACACATTAGTAATTAAATAGCTGAGTAAAGAGGTGGAAAAGACAAATTCAGCACCTTTAGTTAAGATGCGAGGTTTCATGCATGTGAAAACTCTTTTCTCAAAGGAGAAATTGAGAGGAATAAGTATAAACTATATCCTCTTCAAAAACACTTATTTTGCAAGGAAGTTTCACTTTGTCCCAGCAAAGGAACAAGTCAATGCTTACTGGAAAAATTTAAGTCTCAATTCTTGGGTCCTCTCTTCCTAAGTCTTTTCATTCTGCTTTAGAGTAGCATTTCAGCAGATGGCTCACTCCTTGGTGACTGTTTCCTCAGAGGCTTATCCAGCAATGCATGCTTTGAAAGTGCTGATTGGCACTTAACTAGTGACCTAGTTAACATAGTTCCTTATTCTCATTCCCACATGATTTAACTCCTTCAACCACCCTTCCCCACTTGGTAAACCTGTCAATTACATTGGCCACATTGCCAACCTGGGAATCAGCTCCCTGGCTAAGGTAGTTGGAGTTGTCCTTCTATTGCTGATGCTATCCTAAGACAACCACTTTGTTTAACAGGTCACAAATCATAAAGGGGACTGAAGTAAGCTTAATCCTAGGAGCAATGGAAGGAGCTAGAATCCCAATAGCATCTTTTACATCCCTGAATCCATACTACTTAAAGCCTTATCTAGCTGGGTGCAGTGTTGCACGCCTGTAATCCCAGAAGCTTGGGAGGCTGAGACAGAAGGATCGCGAGTAGTATTTAGAATTGTATTTCTACTACTATTTCTACTATTTCCCCAGCCTCAGCAATGGCAAGGTGCTAAGCAACTCAGTGAGAAGTTATCTCTAAATAAAATATAAAATAGGGTTGGGATGTGGCTCAGTGATTGAGTGCCCTGAGTTCAATCCCTGGTACCATTTATCTATCCTAGACTATGTTTATATAATCCAGTAGCTTCCTTTCATAGTGTTGAATTTATGCCTCTTCTAAACAGAACAATCTGGGATAACCTCTTCTACAGAGAATAAAATTATCTGTCTTTCCAGTTTAATTGAATGGAAAACTTACTTGCTGTTAGACTCATGAAAACTACCAGTATCTAATCACGTGACTCTTTCTAGGTGTTTGCATTGCTACAGGGAAAATGTCAGAAATAAAATATAAATGCACAACACTCCATTTTTTGTAAGCACTAATGCCTTTGTTACATACCTTCTTTTTTAATATGTTCAGGAACATTTTAAAATGGGCAGAGAAGTACCAATGAATGACTTCATTTTGTTTCCTGGAGGGAACTAACTTTGGTAGCATGATAAAGGAAGCAAATCTTTCACAGCAATCAATAGGTGTTTTTTAAGGGATATTATAATATCTCCAAATCTAAATATATAAACAAATTAATAGCACCGAAAGAAAAAAAAAAGCCAGAAGATCAAAAAAGAACAAGCATAGTCCATTAGCAGTTTCTGGCAGCCTGGGGAGAAAAGGAAGTGAGCAGAATTCTAATGCAAGGGAGTAAATTCAAAGAGGAGCAGAGCAGGAAGGAACGAATAATAATAAGCAAAAGGCCAAGGTTTTAATCATTTACTGCACTTAATCACTACCTGAATATAAAAAATCTATGAATACCCTCTGAGGTCATTTATCTATTTAGATTGCTATTTGAAAATATGTCCTTAAATTCTATACCACAAAAAAAATGGATTGCATTATTTAGAAATGCCATATTATTTAAAATTCCTTTGTAAAACACTTTGAAAATACCTAAAAGCTAAGAAGTGCAGAACATGTTTGGGATAATAGATAGATTTATAGGTTAATTGCAGGAAGAGAAAAAGGGAGACAAAGCTAAAAATGCATATGATGTGACCATTTAGTAGTTGTTTCGAGCATCGATAATTGTCATTCCTCTTGGAAACAAATAATAAATTTCCAAATGCTTCCAACTTTAAACCAAACCAGGTACTTTAAATGTAAACTCCTGATATTTTGACAATACTAAGAACAAAACTTATGTATTTCAAAAGGATATGCGCATTACCACTTTCAAAGACCAGGGGGCTGATAGAGTCTAATAAAAAAGTGGAAAACAAACTTCAGAAGAGGAGAGTAAGGGAACACTTTATAGAGTGTCTTACCTCAGTGGATTACAATGGTTTTGAAGAGCAAGTTGGTAGTGGTTTAAATAAGGAAAGCAGAGTTCAATGCCTTTCTATTTTCTTGAAACAACTCCAAATGTATTAGTTATTTTGCTTCCAGAAATCATTCAACAAATATATTAGTTTCCCCTTCCTACAAATAAGAATTATTTACAAAGCAAAACCTTTCTTAACCATCCTATGTCATACTTTACATTTGAATTCATTCACTTACACTTTCGCAAGCTAATAATAAGCTGTGTGCTCTCTGTGAGTGTGCTTTCTGAGGCAACCAAGGTAGAAATGCAGGCAACCATAATTGCTTATTCTCAACAAAGTAAAATAATTCTTAGATAATATTAATATGTTTATTGCTCTATTACTCTCAATTTCCCCCATTAGAATCTTGTAAGCAAGTTTTAGGGATGCCTGGATAGTAATTTTAGTGCTGTTTTATGATTCTCCGTCTAGTCATTTATTCATGCACCCACCAATTTATTCCATAAATTACCGAGCCTTCATTTTGGGCAAGGCATAATGCCAGGCAGGCAGCAGCAGAGAAGGCTGAGTAATTTACAGTTGCAACTTTCAGTGAGCTTCCTAACAATGAGGACAGAAAAACTTCATGCTAAATATCTATAGCATAAGAGAATGTGACTGGGAAGACAAATGGATTATTGTAATCCTTCGAGATCCTAAGACTTGAAGAAGAAGGTGGCATTTGAATGTTAATTTGAAATATTAATGATTTTGGAGAGAGAAAGGAATAATCAGCTGAAAATGATACCAGAAGCAAACACACAAAAACTAAAAAATATAGAGCACATTTGAGGGAGTAGATAGACTGACAGGTAGTTGGATGAAAGTAATCAAGGGAGACAAAATGTAACTGGTACCTTGTACGCAAATAATAGCAGATTTTGTATGACAGACTATGAACAGTCACTTCGCTTGGTAGAAAATGAGGAACAATTAGTAATGTTTGTTTAAGGCATGCTAAGATCAGGACACAGTTTTTGAGATTATGTTGCATTGATCTTGGAGTTAGGGAGACTAGGCTCTTAAAAAACCTTAGCAAGAGAAATGGGAATTTGAATTAGTCTTGCTCTAGAATGTAAAGGAGAAGACCAATGAGAGAAATATTGTGGAAATAGAATCAGTATGGCGGGGGACTGGATGGAAATTTGGGAAGCAAAGATGTCAGGGAAAGTTTTAATGTTGCATACCTGGGTGGCTGGGAATTGTGAACTCCTTGGTACAAATATGAATTTAATTAGAGATACATCAGCAAATAAGAAGTGATAAGCAAAAACCAAAATGTGACGTTTTTTGGTAAGATTAGATTTCAGGGAAGGAAACAAAGTACCGCAGCTGATGAGAGTCATAGATGTTAATCACAGTTCATAAAGGAGGTCAAAAGACAAAAAAAAAAAAGGGGGGGAAAGGAAGAGAAAAAGGAGATAAAAAAAAGTACCAGGTTATGTCCACAGGAATTCTGATTCAGTAGGTCTAGGTTTTGCCATGGGGTTTTGTAGTTTTATGACTCTATTCTAAAAATAGAAGTTTTGCCCGCCATTAGAACAGAACACTCTTATTTATTGCACACAATGAATGAAAACAAATGTTCATGTTAGAGAAACAGAGCTTCAGGGTACTATGCAGATTTTAATTTTTTTTTGTAAATATCAGAGAAAAGCAAGATTTTGCAAGGTATTTTGCAGGTAATCAAAGACTTGTTCCCAAATCAACAAGTAATGGATGGTCTTTCAAAATTACAAAGAAAGGCATATAGAGGGATCAGAAATAATGCTTTAGAATACACAGAAAGAGAATACTCTTGTTTCCTCAATTATGCTTAACAAAAGGATAGTCACATTGGTTAATTTTTCATTTTAATTTTTCCTAAGGGTTAAAATTGTAGATAAAGTCAAGGAGAAAAGATGAATCGGTGTTTAATTGAGGTTTAATATTTACAGTAAAGTCTAAATTATCAGGTATAGAAATTCACTTGTATCCAAGAAATCAATTTGAGCCAAGTGGTGAATGTTTAGTACTCAAGGAAGTATTTGTTGAATCAAAACCAACATCATAACAGTTGAAAATGGAAATTTAGCACAAGAAAGTAATAGAGTATATACAACTATGTTATTAAGTTTTGCATTAATTTTTTTAAAGGTGAGTATATTTCGAGGAAATTTTACTTTAAATTATTCAATATCCCCATAAGAACATGACAAGAAAGAAAAAAAAAATTTTAAATGACCCCAAAATATCTCAAATAGAGGTCTGCTACCTCCAATATTGGTGAATTTGGAATCTCAGGTAAATCCTCCTCTTTAGGTAAATAAAAAGCCTATAAACATCACTGTTTTCTTTTTTTAAAAAAAGAAAAGAAATGGAAAATAAAGCAAAGAATTATTTGAGGGAAACCATGGAGAAGAATAAACAGAGATAGGTAGCTGCCTGGAGACACTTTTCTCCTGCAGATGTTGGCTGATAATGGAAGTACCACTTTTGAAAGCATCCCATGCGTAATAAGACCATGGTTGAACACCAGAAGATATGAAGTTTCCACTGGAATCTCCTTGCTTCCTATTTTGGAAAACTGAAGAAGGCAAATCCAAGATTTTTACTGTTCGGGTACTTACCAAAGGAAAATTGATCTGGAAGAAGATGGGATTAACCTAGGCCTGAAATATCTAACTTTCAAATAGAAATCCTGGCACATGATATTAAAAAAACAAAAAACCCACGTAAATAAAAACATAAGTTTAGCATAAATCACAGAAATTTAAAACAGACCATGAAAGGGTTTAACAGTTTTCTATCAAATTTTATAATTATCAGTATGGGGAGTGTCAGTGTCTTGCCAGGACGTCATTTTTCCTGCCCAGGAGGGTATAAGTCACTGGAGAAAATAAGTCAAATAGTTAGTGAAGAACAAGAGAGTCAGAATCATAATTTTGAAACAGAGCGACTGATAGGTTCAGTCCACACAGGAGCTGGAGCTGGACAATTAGAAAATGGCTCCTGTGGTTTATTTAAGGGGTACATCAAAGGCAGGGATAAGGTTTCAGGGATGGAGTCTTGCTTTGTGATGTCTTGCAGTCATCAGGTTGATTGGCATTTGGCAGGTCACACCCATCTCAGGTTTTGTGGCTGCAGCAGGTCACCCCATCTCTGGTGCTGTGTGGGACCTTGTTGAGCAGAGCTGAGGGGAGTTCACATGTGTTTGGGCCATCTTAACAGCAGGAGAGCCACTTAAGTTCCCAGTACCAGCCTTTCCCACTCGCCAGCTACACGGTTGAAAAGGTCCTCACGCATAGTTCATGGGTGGCTCTCAACATATCAGGTCTCTCTTGCTCAAGAGCATAAAAATATCCAGGTTAAGAATTCAGTTAAAAATAAAAAAGTTAAAAAAACATGAATGATTTATATAAAGTAAGTTTTGAAATAAATATAAAATGATATATTAAAATGCAGTGGCTTTATTTAAGAGCAATTGAGAAGCAGATGAAGTAAGAGTGAACTGGAAATTAGATCAAAACGAGATATTTTAAAAGGACAGAGAAAAAACATGAATACTACAGAAGACAGAGTAAGAAACTTAGGTGACAGTGAGGTACTCAGATATATGTAACTTGAAACAGAAGAGAATGAGACAAAGTATCTCAAGGGATAATGGCTCAGAATTCCCCAATAGTGACATAAGAACAAAATTCATGGCAGAAAAAAATTCATGGCAGAAAAAATAAAACGTATCTATAAATACACATTATAGTGATACTGGTGAAAATCAAAAAGACAGCTTTTTAAAGCAGGCAAATAAAAATATATTATTGTTCAAGAACAAATCATTAAACTAGTACTTAGTTTTTTTAGTATAAACAATGGAAGCCAGAAGTCAATATGATGATTTATAACAAAAAAAAAACGACAATGCAAAAGAAATAAGGAAAGATGTCATTTTAATTAGTAATAGGTCAGTTCCAATATGCATTTAGGAAACAATGTAACTCCACCCCAACTTCACACTATGTACAGATGTCAATTCCAGACATTTTATAGATTTAAATACCAAATGAACAGCAAAATGCTTCCAAAGATAACATAGGAGAATATCCTCATGCAATTATGATTGAGAAAATTTTATGAAACAAAAAACGTAAAACACAACAAAAAAGAAATGGTTAATGCATTGGAGCATATCTAATTAAGGATTTCTTTTCATTAGGAAGTACTATTAAGAGAATGAAAATAAAGTTAATAAATGGGAAAAATATCTTTACTTCACATAAACCAAAGTTTCTCATATCCAAAATGCATATAAATAATTACTACAAACTAATAATATAGACAACCAGTTGAAAAATGAACCTATTGAACATTTTAATAGGATAAATAGATATTTTTCCCCCCACTGTGACCAAAATACACGAGAAGAGCAGTGTTAGAGAAGTTTATCTGGGGACTCATGGTTTCAGAAACCTCAGTCCATAGATGGTAGACTCCATCCCTTGAGTCTTGAGATGAAGCTGAGGAAAGTAGCCAGGAATGTGGCACCAGGAATGAGAGATGAGAGAGAAATTGAGATTGACTTTTTTGATTTTGATTTTGATTTTCTTCAGCAGGGACAAAGTACATATCCCCAAGGCACACTCTCGATGTCCCACTCCTCCAGCCACATCCTACCTGCCTACAGTTACCACCCAGAGAACCCCCATCAGGAGATTAATTCATTAATTAGATGAACATGCTCATAACCCAATCAATTTGCTTTGTCTCACACATGAGCTTTTTGTGGAACCATCTAAACCATAGCAATAGTCAGTGATTTGATCAAAAAATGTTTGATCTTAATCTGGTAAATGAAAATTAAAACCACAAATGGATATTGCTATGTATCAATACCAACATCTGAAACAATACTGATGATACCAAGTGTTGCTGAAGATGTGAACCAAATAAAACTGAGATTTCTGATGGAAGTACATATTGGTACAATAATTTTAGGAATCTGACATTTTCCACTAAATTAAAATTACACATACACTAGGATTCATAATTACACCCCTAAGTGTATTTCCAAAAGAATTTTATGTATGCAAATATAACAGCATTATTCCTGATAAATTCAAATAAAAATAACTTAAATGAAGATCAGAGGTAGAAAGAACAAATAAAACATGGCACACATTCATACAATGCAACAATATGTAGCAACAAAATTAATGAATTATTGCTAAATATAATAACATGGATTAATCTTACAAGTATAATGGTGACTTGGAGTCACATTTCAAAGAATACATTTATTGGCTGCAAATAAAGTTAGAAAATACTAACTCTAGAATACTAGAGTATGGTTCTAGGAGTCAGAATAGTAATTAACAGAGAAAGAAGGAAGAGTGATAGGAACAGGCAATACAAGAGATGTGAGTTGATGATATTTGTTTCTTGAAATTGAAGTTAATAATATAGATATTGAATTAATCATGATAATATTTGCATATTTTATGTCTGCTTCAAAAATATTTATCAAAACAACATGTTTATCGGGTCTCCTGGAGAATGACTAATTTTAGGGACTCGTTAACAACTAGCCCTTAAAATATTTTGTATTTCCTTGAGTGTCTACTATTTTTAACTGTTTCATTTATCTTGGTCAAAGTCTCTTAGTAAAATACTAAGTCATCCTTAAAATAGAAGAGTGTGGTGAAGATACGTGCAACACATGTAACTAACAAAGGCAGGATACAGAATATGCAAGAAATTTTCTAATGATCAATGTGAATAAAACAGTGTTGCAAGAAAATGGGTAATGTGCTTAAAACAGATCTCTAAATTACCCCCCCCAAAAAAAACAAAGTTTTCAACTTAAACAAAAATCAAGGTAATACAATTTGAAATAACACTGAGATACCATTAGACAGTCACCAGAATGGCAAATTTTAAAAGATAGTCACGACCCATGGTAGGATGGAGGTAATGTGAGAAACAGGCTCACCTGTCCAAACCCAAAGATTGGACTGGGAGGCACAAGGTATGGCTAAAGCAAGGCTTTAATGATAGTCTTGCAAGACCAGGTGTCTGGGTGAACAGGCACCCCCAGAGTGGTTACTATCAGTATTTTATTCCCTAGTTGCAAGGTCCCTCTCCTTGTTCCTCATTGGCTGAATATTATAAGATATACTATCCTCCCAGACATCGCCTAGGTTTTACTGTCTCCTTTTGGGTTATTTAAAGAAATGCACCTTTAGTTGTCTCTACCTCCCTTTGTTCTCTGGTGGTGGGAAGGCCTTCTTTGAGCGAAAGCATTTGGGGAAGTACTCCTCAACTGAGATGTTTTTCTCTCTGTTGCTCGGGATGGCCCCTTTCCCTAACCCCTGTTTGTCCAGGGACCGCTTAGGCATGTGGACTTTGAATCTGCCATTTCCCCCACCATTTGGTTTATTTCCCCTCTGGTTTCTTTTCTTTTTACATTCCCAGTAATTTTATATTTAAAGCCAAATACTCTATTTTGAAAATGGACCATAAGACTTCCTCTTTCTCACAGGTAATACCTCACAGGTAGGAATGAATTTATTATGACTACTTTAAAAAATTACATTTTTCTACTACAGTTGAACATATAGAGAGCAAACTCATTCCTAATAGAAATACAAAGAAGTACACATAATGTACCAAAAGTATGTACAAGAGTGTTTAGCATGGGTCCCTGACATTAATGAAAGAAACCACATGGCAGAAACTAATAAACAAGATATTTATAGAAAGGAAACTAGATCCCAAAGAATCATATTTTATCTTTCCATTTCTATAAAGTAATAATGTCAGTAATAACAACAATAACATAACAGGCAAAACTGAAATACGGTATTTAGGTTTGCATGCTTTGGCTGCAAAACATAAAAACAAATAAGGAAATGATAAAAGTTAAAGCCAGGCTAGAATATTTTTGGTGTGGTATTAGGGTCTCATGATTGACTGAAATATTGGAGGCTCCTTAGGTTATGGCAAGGTTCCATTTACTGACCTTGGCTCAGGTTACATGGGTTTTCATTCTGACAGTGAACACTGCATAGTACAAGTTTGGGATCTCTTTTGGAGTGTTATTAGTTTTTAATCGGCTTTATTATTATTATTTATATTGTAAAAATAAAGAAGAACATTGCTAAATTTATTGTAACAAATATGTGACCAAGTGCATAGATTGGGGATTTAAGCAAAAATGATTCTTTTTTAAAATTAAAGATATTGACAAGTCAAGTGATGTGAGGAAATGGAAAGCACTGATAATCTGTGCTGTGAACTGTTTAAAGAAATGTGTAAAGTGAGTGTATTCAGTGCTCCTAACTCCACATTTGTGAGAGACAAAGAGTACAGTTGCTCTCTGGATGACACTTTTGAGCATTTTTGGAAAACTAAGAAATATAATGGCATTAGATGGTTGCTCCAGGCTTCACTGGGCAGAGTAACAAAATGGAAGAATGATCTTGGAGATTGAATTTCACAAGTCAAGATATGCTTAACCAATCTAAAGACTTCTCAGTGTGCTCTCAAGGAGAATCTTGTCTCCTACAGCTACTGGGAAGGGGTTGTCCAAACCAACACAATCTGTCATCCAGCAATTGCTGAATTGAAATGCACGTTTAGCTCTGTTTCTGAAAGGTGTCTGCAGTTAAACAGAAGTGCAATTCTTGTAAAAGAATGGAATCCTCTAAATTCGTATGAGGATACATGGGAGGACCCTGAAGAGCTGGGGCCATTGAACTCCTGCATTATGATGCGTTTATTTTGCTAGAGGTGGAGGCATCCTCACTGCCCTCTGTGGTCTTGGCCTCGACAGATCTCCCTGAGGGAACTAATCCTGTATTGCCTGTGGAAACACTAAAAATATACTCCACGGTGCAGTTAATGAGCATGACAAGGCTGATATTCCTCAGGACAACCCACTTTTGCCTCTAGACCTATAAGGAGATGCTAGTCTAAGCAGACCCTTAAAGATGTGAGACCCATGAGAAAGTGTACTATGATCTAAAAGAATGAGTTTTTTAGGTTATACAGATAAAAGTCTGGAGAACATATATGAGAATGGATTTTAAGAGTGTGGAATAATGGTGGAAGGAACATCAAATTAGACCAGTATAATTTTTTTGATATGGGCTCAGAGATTCTGGATTTAATGTATTAGCGCAGTGTTAAAAAAAAAAAAAAAGACACTGATACTTTATTTGTTGACTGGCTGAAATATGTATCAAAGGATGAGCTAGTGTGGAAGAGCTGGAAATACCTGATGTTCTTTGGTTTATAGTTTAGGGTGGGAGTCAGAAACTCGGTGAGATTGTAATACTATAGTGGGTTTGACATGTAAGACCTTCTCCTTTATACTAGGAAGTTCCAGAAAATGTTCCCTTCACCAATAACTTAAGAAACAGATTTGGGTGGGGAACATCAGCATCCTTGAAGGACTATGTCATTACACTACTCTGCATGCCAGATGTTATGGTTTGGATGGGAGGTGTTCCCCCAAAGCTATGTATGAGACAATGTAAGAAGGTTCAGAGGATAAATGATTGGGTTGTGAGAGGTTTAACTCAATCAGTGAATTAATCCCCTGATAGGGATTAACTGGTAACTGAAGTGGTAGGGTGTGGCTAGAGGAGGTGGGAATTGGTGGCATGGCTTTGGGATATATATTTGTATCTGGCAAATGGAGACCTCTTTCCATCTGTTTTCTGATCACCATGTGAGCCTCTTCCCTTCACCATACTCTTTTGCCTTGATGTCCTGCCTCATCCCGAGGAATAGAGGCTGCCGTCTATGGATTGAGACCTCTGAAATCCTAAGCCCCTAAATAAACCTTTCCTCCTTCAGCTGTTCTGGTTAGGTCTTTAAGTCACCATAGCAAAAAAGCTGACTAAAACACCAGATCTTACAATGGGAACTGCAATAATTCACTTGGAAAACTTGAAATGCTGTGGGTATAATAGGATCCCACAGTGGCAGGGGCCAAGTGATGGCTGGCACTCAATAGCTAAAGGCAAGGTGGTCGTATTTACCATAATCGGCAGAACAGGAGAAGCAGTGAACAAAATATTCTGACCCATGTATATCATGGTGTTCCCAGAAGTGAAATAGATGGGAAATCCCACCAGATTCTGATTCAATTTATATAAGTAGACTCAATCTAGAGCAAATGCACAAAAAAGTCTGCCTTAAATCTTAACAGCAGAAAATCATGTCCCCTCAACCAATTCCCAGATGTGAGTCAGTTTATGGTACCTAACCCCATGAGAGGCTGTTATAACTGGGAAAATAGTAAATAAAAAAATATCACATCCCTGGAGGAATTCCAGAGATTAGTGTCACCATCAAGGATGTGAAAAATGTCAAGGTGTTTCCTTCCCATCACCTGGCCATTTAACTCTCCTACTTGGTTTGAGTAGAAAATGAATGGATCTTGGAGAATGACAATTGATTATCACAAAACTGAATTTTATGCAACCCATGAAGCCATATAGTTGGATATGTGCAGCAGCACTCCATCATCAAATGGAAGTGGTATATACATGATCAGGTCCTGGAGGATCAAGAAAGTTGTAAGAAAAAGTGGCCCAAATATCCATGAGTTCTTTCTACAATGCCTTCTATTCCTCAGCATGAACCTTTGGTCGCATAGGTGTATTCTAGAAAACTAAGGACTGTATTACAAATGTTTCTGCATGATATATGGTACGATACAGAAGTGAACAGTTGTAGCATTACAGTTGCTGTCTAGACCATCCTTGAAGGACAATAATGAAGGGAACTCTTTGCAGTGGGAAGAAATTCAGGCAGTGTACCGGATTGTATATTTTTCTTGGAAGAAAAAGATGGCCAGATGTGCAAATGAGTATCAATTCAGGTGCTATAGCCAATGGGTTGGCTGGAGGTTCTGGGACTTGTAAAGAACATGATTGGAAAATTGGTGTCAGATATTTGATGAATAGGTATGTGGATAAATCTTTCCAAATGGGTGAAAAAGTGAAGGTATTTGTGTCCAATGTAAATGTTCATCAAAATGTGATCTCAGCAGAAAAGGTCTTTAATAATTGAGTGGATAAGATGAATGGTCTGTGGATAGCAGTCAACCTCTTTTCCCAGCCCCCCATTATTGGTCAAAGGGCTCATGAACACAGTGTCCAGAGTGGCAGAGATGGCGGTTGTACATGAGTTCAGCAACATGGACTCCCACTCACCAAGGCTACCTTGACTACTGTCGTTGCTGAATGTCCATTCTGCCAGTGCAGAAACTGACATTAAGCTTCTGATATGGCATCATGCTCTAGTTTTGATCAGTCAGCAATCTCAGAGCAGGTTGATTATATTGGACTGTAATCATGAAAGGGACCTTATTGGAATGGACACTTATTCTGGGTAGGAGTTTGTCTTTGCTGCATGTAACATTTCTGCCAAAACTACCATCTGTGGACTTATATAATGCTTTATCCACCATTGTGAAATCCCACAGAGCATTGCTTTTGACTAAAGAATCATTTCAGAGGCAGAGAAGTGTAGAAATGGGCTCATGCTCATGGGATTCACTGGTTTTATGTTCTCCACTATTCTGAGGCAGCTGGAATGACAGAATGGTGGAATGGTTTTTGAAGGGGTAGCTACAGTGCCAGCTAGCCTATCTTGCTGGACGAAGGAAATTTTAGCCAGATGACTAAATATGCTCTGCATCAGGACCGAATATATGTGGTGCTATTTCTCCTCTAGCTTCCTCTAGGTAGGATTCACAGGTCCAAGAATCAAGGATTTAGAAACAAATGTTACCACTTACCATTACCACTAGTGATTCATTGGTAAATGTTTTGCTTTTTGTCTACATAACCTTATGCTCTACAGGCTTAGAAATCTCAGCTTCAGAGGTAGGGATGCTTCTACCAATAGGCACAACAGTGATTTCATTTAACTGAAAGTTAAGACTTCTCCTTGGTCACTTTGGGTTCCTCATGCCTCAGAATCAACAGGCAAAGAGGGAAGTTATGTTGTTGATGGGGGTGAGTGATCCAGATTGCCAAGAGAAAATTGGACTACTACACCACCATGGAGGGAAAGCATGCCTGGAGTTCAGGAAATCCCTCAGGGCATCTCTTAATATTACCATGCCCTGTCCTTAACATCAATAGGAAATTACAACCCAATTCAGTCAAGATGACACATGGCCCAAACCCTTCCAAAATGAAGATCTGAGTCATCCCTCCACTGAAGAGCCAAGAGCCACTGAGATACTTGCTGAAGAAAGAGGGAATTCAGAATGGGTTGTAGAAAAAGGTAGTAATAAATACCACTTACGGCCATGTGACCTGTTATAAAAATGAGGATTGTGAGTGATATATTCCCTTATTCCCTTCCTATTTTTTTAAATAATGTATTTGTTCACATAAACACATATCTTAAGTGAATATCTTTGTTTTTCTTCTCTTTTATTCCTTTTATTGGATAACAATATCCATCAATTTAATACCAGTACTTGTTATTGAATCTAGATTATAATATTTAAGTGGTGGGATGTCAGAAAGGGTAAGCATCACTCAAAAACTTTCCCTTATATTCTGTGGATGAAA
This sequence comes from Urocitellus parryii, assembly GCF_045843805.1. Classification (NCBI taxonomy): domain Eukaryota; kingdom Metazoa; phylum Chordata; class Mammalia; order Rodentia; family Sciuridae; genus Urocitellus; species Urocitellus parryii. Next base: position 13,955,431 of record NC_135540.1, on the reverse strand, counting down.
TTATTGTTTTATTTGAATACAACACGTTATATCATGTTAGAATGGTTATTGTGTTAATTTAGAGATTGAGTATGATTTAAGGAGATATTTTTGGGAGCCACGTTGATATGGGGTGGATGTGTGATGGTGAGTCTGGGTGAATTTGTGATGGTTGCTTGGTTTGGGAGAGGCCCAGGATGAAGACACTTCTACATGTGTCAGTGAGGGTGTTTCTGGAGATGACTGGCATGTGGGACAGCAAATGGAGAAGAGAAACTTCCTGAATGTGGGAGGCACTACCGTAGGAGCTAGGAGCGCAGATGACAAGAAAAGCAGAGAAAGGAGGAAAGCAAGGCAGCTGCAAGCCAGTTTCTTCGTGAGCAGGTGTGTCTGTTGCTGCTGCCATGACCTGTGGACATTGGCCCCTAGCTACCTCATTCTCCCAATGTGGATTCTCCACCACCAGTTCTCCAGGGAGTTCTTCTTGACCTTCAGACTCAGGCTGCGTCCTTGTTCTCTCTTGTTCTGAGGCTCCAGCTTCTTGGACTGAACACTTCTGGTTTCTCTGGCTCTCTGATAGGCAGACAACCACTGTGGACTATCCAGCTTCTGATTGTGTAGTAAACCAATCTAATAAATTCATATATATATCTCCCTCCTGTTGGCTCTATTCCTCTAGAGAACACTGATTTATTCAAGAAGGCATTGTGGTTAAGTAATTTCCCAAAAAAAAAAAAAACAACCAATTGGAAGTAAAATATAATACAGGCCACTGCAGGCCTGTATACTTACCAGATCTGCAGGAATAGATTCATTGAGGAAAACTGTGGGAGACTTCAGTAACAGAAGTGTGGGTCCATTATTGTTGTTCTCTTATATAGCCTGCACAGGAGTCTAGCAGGTTCTGTTTTCCAACTCTGGGAGAAGAAATGTGACCCTGGGCTCTGGGCTTTGTAAATTGTGTGGTTACTGAAACACTGGCCCCTCCCATGTTGAGATCATAGTGAACTAAGGGCAGGGCTTGTCCAGACCTTTGCATCTTTCTTCTCTTGTCCACTCAGTGTTTGTGGTTTGGGGCTGTGTGTAGAAGAACCAGCTCATACTCTGGTATCAGTCAGGGGCTTGTTTCAAGCCTTGCTGTTGTAGCTTGTGATGTGGCAAGGCAGCAGCCGGATGCCTCATATCGGTGATGTTCATGTTGGGAGAGGCCAGTCACTTCCTGGCAAAATCAAGGGTTTGGAGACTGGAAATGATTGTTTTAAGCACAAGGCCATAGCAGGATTCCAAATCTTTTGTGAGGCACCAGTCCAATACAAAATTGGTTGACAATTTATCCTTGCCAGGTTCGTCTGAATCAAACCCTTGTATTTTCCATTATTAACACAATGAATAAATCAGACTCAGAGATTGGAAAGGCATGTAGAAAAGTAGGGTTAGTGTTTTCTTGTGGCCATTAGCTGGTTTTGCCAAGTGACATTCCTCTTTATTTTTTATTTTTCCAAACAGATCTCCTTTGGAAGTCACATTCTTGTTCTTATGTGTTTTAGCTGGACTTGTCCTTTTCTCCAAGGATAGATGAGTTGAGACGATCAAAACCTCGTGATGAAATTCTGCTGGCCTCATAAAGCTCAAGCCAAAACTTCCACGTAGGTGTGGGGATTCTGGGACTCATCTCTCTCACAGCATGTTAACAACACCTGCCTGAGGATCCCTGCAACACGGGAAGCCTTGCCAAGAAAGAGTGAGCTGTTTGTGACAGCAGGGTTTGATCACCTGAGTCCCCTGGAATAACGCCAGTGTACTAGGATTTTTCAGCTTTAGAAGCCAATACATGTCCTTTTATGCTTAATCTAGTTCCAACTGAGGACTCAAGAGCCTGATTAAAGCAGAGGAAAGAATACTGTGGTGTTTGAAAGAGCATAGTTTAATAGGTTGATAATGCTGAGTTATACACAAAAGGAAAAGAGATGAAGGGACAGAGGTCAGTTCTCACATCACTACCATATTGTTGACTCTGAGTCCCTGAAAATGTTTTTGTTTTGGTTGCTAAGTGCATTCATCATCCTTCCATTTTTATTTATTATTGTTGTGTCATTTAAAGCCGTTGAACTTTCATATTTAAAACAATGCTGTCACACTTTGGTGTTCCTGACCCTGCTTTGTTCTGATTCTTCCATAAAGTACTTATTATTTCTCAATATTCTTCCAGACTTTCTCTCCTGAAGCCCACTCTTTAAATATTAGTGCATTCCTGGTATTTGATAATTGATCCTTTTTTCTTTTTATTGTATGGAATCTTTCTGAGTCTCACCTTTTCCAAGGATTTCAATCCTAAACTGTGAACTCTGAGAACATTACCTTCAACCCAGGCCTTTCTTTACATGTTGATTATGTTCCAAACCCCACTCTGTATCACTGTCTGAATGTCCCATAGTTGGCTGAATACATATGTGTCCAAAAGTTTGCCAAGTTGTATCACATTAAGAATTTCACATGTGAATGATTAAACATTCATTCATCTTTGTTTTATTTTCTAGAATATTATTAATGATAGTTTAAGTACTACTATAGTTGAAATCTTTCAATGCCTTGAGATAATCTTGAGAATTATATAAAGTATAATTTCTTGTCTTAATATTCTACTTCCTTGGGCTGGAGTTGTGGCTCAATTATAGAATGCTCGCCTAGCATACATGAAGCAATGGGTTCAAGCCGCAGCACCAAATAAAAATGAAATGAAGATATTATGCCCATCTAAAACTAAAAAAAAAAAACCACACACACACGTGTGTGTATATACACACACATATGATATATTCATACATACATACTGTGGAGCACTATATATCTATATCTATCTCTCTATATATTCTACTTCCTTCTTACCTTCCTCATTGCCTACCACATGATTTGCAATTCCCAGAAGCATTTCAGTCTCATATCATTTACCTCTTGCTACACACAGCTGTCACTTTCAAGAGAGCTAGTAAGGCATTACATCAAGGTTGGGGAAGGGGTTCCTCCCTACTGTTCCTTAACATGATGTGAGCCCCCATGTACACGTTAGTTTATGTTTCTATCTTTGCATCTTATTTATTTTAAGCATCATGAAAACTTGCTTTTGTGTCTTTTGAGTCTTGGACAAATGCTCATTTAGTGATGAGGGGAAAAAAAAGAGAAAGAAAAAATGAGATAAGGTGAAGAGGGAAGAAGGAAGAAAAGCTGATGCTGTTGGATACTTTGAGAATGTTTAGTTATTTAAAATAGATAAGTGTGAATAATATGTATGACCTAAATTTACTTTCTTTTATTAGTAGCTAATACATCTGCTGCTAAAGAAGTTACATAGTGTTGAATGTAAGTCAGACCCTTTTACAGTCTGACTCTGAAACTTGGCACTTGGACAAGTTACTTAACCCCTTTCCTCATCAGCAAAATTGTAACATTATGAGCATAAAATATGTTTTACTTATAAACATTTTAAAAGTGTGCCTAGCTCATGGAATTGATGTTGGGGAATTTATTATATAGTTCGTGTTTCTCTAAAACTACTTGTCTCTCTGTCTCTTTCTGTCTCTGTCTTTCTGTCTCTGTCTTTCTGTCTGTCTTTCTGTCTCTGTCTTTCTGTCTCTCTTTCTGTCTCTGTCTTTCTGTCTCTGTCTTTCTGTCTCTGTCTTTCTGTCTCTGTCTTTCTGTCACTGTCTTTCTGTCTCTGTCTTTCTGTCTCTGTCTCTTTGTCTGTCTCTCTGTCTCTGTCTTTCTCTTTCTGTATCTTTCTGTCTCTCTCTGTCTCTGTTTCTTTGAAAGTCTGCAACTAATTTCCACTGTTATGGTAAATACATATTTAATATAAGTTTTATACTCTATGGT